>NW_019731580.1:305451-546656 GCF_002891405.2 Cryptotermes secundus | reverse complement strand
TCATGAACTTGAGGCACAAATTTAAAATCAAACCATTCTTTAAATATCACTCTATTCATCCAAGCTCCTTTCTGATTAAAATAATGGATAGGCAGACTTGAAGCTACTGTTCCTTTAAAAGAGCATGTTCTTGTCACTTTGCCGATAACTACTGGTGTTGGTTTGTGTGTTCCTGATGCATTAGAACAGCACAAGACTGTCAATCTCTCCTTACTGGATTTGTGACCTGGAGCCTGTCTTTCATTTTTAAAGGCCAAAGTTCTGGCTGGCAAGCACTTCCAATAAAGACCCGTTTCATCGGCATTATAGATTTGTTCTGGCAGCAGATTTTCACTTTTCACGAAACTATCAAAATTGGTGCAAAATTGAACTGATGATGACAAGTCCCCTGACAATTTTCTCACCTTGAATACTAATTTCTCGTATTCCATGACGCTGCTTGAAACATGTTAGTCAACCGGAAGAAGCGTCAAAACTTCCTTGTAGTTCAAGTGCTTCGGAAAAAAAATTCGCTTGTTTAGCACAAACTGCTCCTGTTATTGTTGTTCCCTGTGCCCTTAGTTGATTAAACCAGATCAGCATTGCTTTGTCGAGATCATCATATGTTGATTTTTTCGTGGTTTTCCTCTTCTTCACTCTGCTTGAATTAGAAGACTAAGCAAAGGAAATTAATTGATTCTTTTGTTTTTTCAAATCACGAACACTTTGTTCTCCAATACTGTATTGCATTGCTAATTGTTTAACTATACCTCTTTTTCCCAACTGATTGATAATTTCAAGTTTCTGTTGAATACTTAACACAACACGCTTCCTTTTACACTCTGACATTTTGCTAACGCACTTGAAGATCGATACAAAGAGACTAACTAGGGCGGTATATCTGTCCTTGAAACTTTCCACAAATCCTTGCATTCTTTCACCCCTACCCTAGAGCATTGTGTTAACATAACAGGACCAAAAAATGCAGAGCTCGGTTCACACTAGTGCGAAAATAGTGTTACATCTCACCATATGAAACAAAAGTGAATGAATATTAAACAACATATAAGCCTCAAGAAGCCCTGCAAACCAGTTTATCTGCCCCTGGATAATCGAGAGTTGAGTGTAGTGTCTATTTCCATGATTTGTAAGTGTGACTGGCAACTTTACACAAAAGTATCAGTGAAGTCATGTAAGTCTGGACCATTCTGTGTAATACATGGCCTGTTAGAATTTCTTTCCTTCTTTTCCTCCTCTGTCTTTATCTCTCTTTCTCCCTGTCTTTGAGATTTTTCATCCACCTTCACTTTTCATCTTCCTTGCTTTTCTTTCTTTTTGCATAAGTGTATTAGAAATGCTTCACAGTGGTAAATGTTCAGTTTTATGTAACAAGACTATTCTTTTGGATATCCATATTTCTTTTCCCAAACGTTATTTCAAAAACTGAGTCTGTGCTCATCATCAGGTGTAAGGGAGTAAAGGTTACTAGTCAGCTAGTCCCATTAGAAAGGGCTAGTCTTGATGTTTGTTCAGTAATTAAGGCCAGCTCTTTCTAACTGTCCCATTTGAATTGTAACCATTCTTCCCCAACATCTGATGATGGAAACAGATCCAGATACTGAAACATTATGTTTGAAAAGAGTCATCAGCAGATGTTGTCCAAAATATAGCAAGTGTCACGTAACTTCAAACAAGGCCAAGAGTAACCTTGAATGCGCAGAAGAAAAATTTCAGACAAGGGGGTGGGTTCGAGGGTGTGAGAAGTGACAGGCGGCCAGTTGTTTGTAAGGCACCCTTGAAGCAGGTTATACTTATGGTTTTTCTATCATCTGTTTATAAATGTCAGTTTCCTTGTGCGCTAAATTGTACATAATGAGTAAGAAATTAGGTCAGGGTATATTTTAATTTTCAAAGTATAAATTAGTATTACACATTAAACGTATTTTTCTTTGCATGATGAGTGACAGTATATTTGTATTATTGTAATGTGTTCTTCGAAAAGAGAATAGGGTAGTTTCATTGAAACATGAGGGGTCGGTGAAAGTGGAAGAACGAGTGTTAAGAAACTGGTCACACCACAAGCTATGCACGGGATTTGACTAGGAATGCGGGGCCTCGTTCGAAGTTACGTGACACTGTATATAATTGTCATGGTTATTGTAACTTACCATGACCAGAAGAAGCATTTAGACTTGACTTATCCAGTTTTATATTTGTATCACTCTGCAGTTGATGGAATACCTAAGCTCTTTGCCTGCCTTCTCTGAAGTCCTGGAGCCGAGGGTACTCACCACGCATATGATCGAGAACCCACCAGGAGAATGGCAGTTAACTTCGGCACACCAACCCATGGAACACATACCATTTGTCATTCAGCCAGGGACAAAGGGTATTTTCAATGAAGAAGATCCATCAAGCATTGTCTGGAAATGCAGATTCAACTTCTTCCACGCAGTGCATCATGAAATACTTTCACTTATATCACAGGTTTGTTAATAGCATAGAGCGTAGAGTAATAGAAAACAGAAATTTTGGATGCTCAGATACTGTTGTTATTCATGTGGGGACAAATGACGTCAGAAGATCTAGAAACTTGGACTACGTTATGGGAGAAGTGTATGACCTTGTGAACACGATAAAGACAAAATTTCCGAACTCCAGATTAGTGCTCAGTGGTGTTTTGCGATGCAAGGGCGTGTCATGGCGACGTGTTGGTGCGGCAAACGACAGATTTGAATGGATTGCTAGAAATCTATGAACTACCTTCGTAGACCCGAACAGTTGGATTAGAGATGGCGACTTCAGTAGGGACGGACTGCACCTAAACAGAGGTGGAGCGAGACAACTGGGAGACCTCTACTGCAGAGTTTGTGGAAAAGGCGGCGAAGGTGAAAAGGTGAGAGGAAACTGACTACACAGTGCTGGGAGCGAGTTCAGTGAGGAGACACCAGAGGGATCCGANGACTCTTAACTTTTTTGATGTTATGAATGAGATAACTCAATATTGGCCTCTTTGCTGGTCTTCTTTTGTTTGAATCATGCAGTTAAAAGAAACAGTCATGTTTGATAGTGAACTCTTAGGTGACTGGATGCATCAGTTCAGAGCTCCTTCAGACCTCCTCTCTCTCTGTCCTCAGGACAAACAGGGTTGCTCATACTCGTACATTCACATATTGAGGACTCATGTTCAAGGACTGCTGATGACCTATATCAATACCAATGTTTGTTCAAGAAGATATTATTTCTAGTTGCTGTAGAAACACCTGTTTTTAATTACTGAGTTGGTATAGTGTCTTATGTTGTATTCTAGACAACTGAGGAATTGGGGTTTGATTTCTGACAGGACAAGAGGGTTTTCTCTTCTGCACAGTGGTCCCCACCCAACCACCTATCCTGTGGGTTCTGGGTTTCTTGGGGGTAAAGTAGTTGGGGACTGAAGCTGACCACTTACCTCCATTTAGTGCCAAAGTTAGGAATGCATGGAACTGTGTCTCCACTGCCCGTTTTCATTTCATGGTGAGCTACTTAATTCAGCACAATGGTAACTTTACCCCTACATTGTACATTATGTACTGTGTATTTAATATATGTGTCATTTTGCTAATTGGTTCTGTTCCTATCATCGTGCAATAAGTTCACAGTATGTACAGTGTGGCACTTCCCTTGCAGTTGGCTCTACTCCTATCTTTGTGCAATAAATTCACAGTATGTACAGTATATGTGTGGCACTTCCCTTGCAGTTGGCTCTACTCCTATCTTCGTGCAATAAGTTCACAGTATGTACAGTATATGTGTGGCACTTCCCTTGCAGTTGGCTCTACTTC
Source organism: Cryptotermes secundus (assembly GCF_002891405.2). Classification (NCBI taxonomy): domain Eukaryota; kingdom Metazoa; phylum Arthropoda; class Insecta; order Blattodea; family Kalotermitidae; genus Cryptotermes; species Cryptotermes secundus. The sequence continues at coordinate 542,853 of NW_019731580.1, read as the reverse complement.
TATCTTCGTGCAATAAGTTCACAGTATGTACAGTATATGTGTGGAACTTCCCTTGCAGTTGGCTCTACTATCTTCGTGCAATAAGTTCACAGTATGTACAGTATATGTGTGGCACAATTATAAAAGACAAGTCCGTCCAGTGTGACTATTTCAGTTTTCTCGCTTTATGATTTACTACCCTTACACATTTCGATCCATTTGGATCATCTTCAGAGGCACCAAACACTTTTTAGAAACCACTATCACAACAATTGTCATATCAAATACACATGTATTGTCCAAGTACACAATGTTCCATCTATTAGTCACAGCAGCCTTTCTGGTTATAGAAATATTTAAAGCTATTTTAAAGTTTTAAAAACTTTGTTCAAAATTAAAATTCATAAACCATACAGGTTCGTGTCAATTACCCCTGTCGTCTCTCTTCAAGGTGGCTGATGTTGTGCTGCCTATGTAACTTGAGTAAGGAGATTCTTAATATAGTCTGTTATGATTTCTTGGCCTGCTGTGCTGTTTATACGAGTATAAACAGCACACTTTCTTGACCTCTGCACTAGTTGGAGGTGAGTTGTCAGCTTCATACCCTGCCCTGGCTACTTTACCCCCAGGGAAAGGCTCTTTGTACCCATTGGATTGGAGGTTGGGTGGACCCCATAGCCTGTCTGGATGACATGGAGAAGAGGAAATGCTTGACCCTACTGGGACTTGAACTCCAACCCCTCAGTCGTCCAGCCCATAGCCAGTCTCTATACCGACTGCGCTATCCTGGGGTAGTATACTAAATAAGTGTTCCTGACCCTCAGCACTAATATAAACAAATAGAAATATAGTGAACCATCGTTATAATGGACTATTGGGGGGGAGGGGGTTGGACAGAATATCTGTTATTACTACTCTCAATTATAACCGAGCGAAGGAGTATTTGTGTAAGTACACCATAGGCTACATAGCCAGTACACGCAATAAACATAGAAACACACAATGTTATTACATAAAGGTTCTTATATTGTGGTTGTTTTTTGTTATAAAAAGTTCTCTAGCTACAAAACCTTCTTGGTGCCTGAGCATCTCTAGAAATTCACAGTTGTACACATCCAGATTTTGTCCGTTGTATCCAGTTCTGTTATAACAACAGTTTACTCTGTTTGTCAGTTTAATGAAACCCAGTCACCTGAAGATGGCACTAGAGCCAGCTCTTGAAATATATTTGTTAAATACTGATGAACTTCAGACAGTAGATAGTGTTTCACCATAACTGTAGTTTAGAGCGCTGTTAAATTTTGCTATTGCAGGTGCAGGCTCCTGTCGGATCCAAAACACTAAATAATGTCATATCTTCACTCAAGTCTTTAACTAATCTACTGAAGTCAAAATGCAGGATAACTGATGAAATGATTGGTCCCCTGGAGACAGTGTTTGTGTTGGCTGACAGGTAAGTTTTCTGTTTGCTTATTTGTTGTTACTAAAGATTTTGTAGCATAGTTGAGATGTAAAAAAATTATAATGGATGATGAATTTATGGAGTGTGGGAGGATAAGTCATTACTTGTTGCAGGCTATTTTCACATTTGCTTGAAGAAGAATGCCGTCTTTTGGGATGAGGCGCCATGTAGATATTGTATAAACCGACGTTTCAGAGCAACATATCGCTGCAGCCAGCTGCTCACGCTGGTTCCTTGCTCATGGATTTTTCTTCTGTCTTGAAGATGGAGGCGATACTTTCATCCAAAACGCCAGTTTATATAATATCTACACAACAACACATCCCAGAAGATGACATTCTTCATGGTCACTGCTGTGAAAACCTTAAATCTTACATTTGCCTGAAGAGACTGAGAGTAACCATGAAAGAGAGCCGATCCTCTAGTTAGGATTGAATTACTTATATCACATTTTACTTCTCTAAGGTCCATCTTAAAGTTACCTTCCTACTTCCTGTCTTTCTACATTTTCCAGGACATTTCCCCATCAAACCTTTAAAATCAGCGCACAACATGTATCCCATTATGAATATTGCCTTCTTGTTATGAGGCAGGTGTAATAACTGCAAAACTCTGATGTTCAGTGGGTAAGTTTCATTTCAGCCTTTACAGTTCCATCAGAAATGTAAAATTAATCAGAATCTGTAATAATGTAAGTTATACACAGAAACTGATCACTAAACATAGTAATAATACATATATACTTCTCATTGTCCTTGTCATATAGACAGAAACATTTCAAAGGAAATAAAAGAGTTTTATCTATACAAGTTTGAATTTCTTGATAGTGGTAAGCATACAGGTTGTGGTCTCCTGAATTGTGGCACTGTTGTGCTGTAGATGGATACAAACATCTTAGAAGAGTGTTAAATGTGGGGGTTAAAGATGGAGTCAGTACAGGAAGGTTACAAGGAATATGGTCTTTCATGTTCCCTACTCATAGGTCTGAGTTTTGAGTCCTACCATCTGTAAAAATTATCAGTGAAACTGAAATCAGCCCTATGCTCAAAAGTTGGAGTGAGATAAAAAAACTAGGTCAGAGTATCCACTTACAACACTATATAGTGTCACAGTGCAGAAGACCACAATCTGAAAGAGCCGTAATTTCCCAGAACTTCTATGTTACAACCAAATAATCATGTTTCATTAGTCAATGTTGTATTGATCTTTTGCAGGTTCTGTCAATTATCAAATCCTCCATCTGTGCTTCTGGCATCATGTCTGGATTGTATGATGGCACTGATGTCCTTCTTCCCAGAAGAAGTTTGCACTCGTATCTCAAAATTGCAGTTCCTTCCCGGTCTCTATTATTATAACCCAACTCTGATTGAGTGTATCCACGCTGAACATACCAACCTCTTCGTGCTGGGTACACTGGTAGTCACACAGGAGCGGTCGCATGGGACATACCCCCTGTTGAAAAGCTATCTACAGTTCATACACAGACTGATGAAGGTTAGGTAATACTAACCCACTGGGTTAGTTTTTGGTTGTGTGTAGCGATAGAGACCCTTCACCATAACTCTCTATATAGCATAGTTGTAACTGCTGTAATGGCCAGTACATTGGCATGCCTCGCAGTGAATTTAATTTCATTTTCAAGATAAATAACAGAACTTTTTGCAAACATCCATTAAAATATTGACACTTGTAGTGGTGATTCATTGTTTTTCTCATGAAGATGAAGAATCAGTCAGTAAATGTTGTTTAAATGATCTTTATTCTTGAAAGGGTTCAGATGTTCTGTTACGAAGGGACAGAACATTGCTTCGGAAAGTCTCCTCATGTATGAAGGGCGAAATAAATATGCTGTTTAGGATATTACATAATGAGGACCTTTTGTTAGGATAGTGAACTCTAGGATGCTGTGATGGACTAGGCTTTTGGTTGGGAGGGTGGAAGGTAAGGACTGCAGAATTTTGGGGAGACCTCTTGGAAACTGTCACTTTTGAGGGCTGTTTCAGATTATGGTCTTTAGGTTTATGACATCATGTAGTCTGATACATGGGTACCAATATTCTGAAGGAACCTGCTGCCTTCATCTGCATTGTAGAAGTGAGACAAATTTGGAGATGTGTATGTTATATAGGAGGGTTCGAGTACTGGATTGTAGAGCAATTAGAGCCCAGGACAGAGAGTAGAATATGGGACCCTGGGTGGGCGAATTGAAGTTGGGACTGTATACTCTTAAGTTTGGCAGCTACATAAGTGGCAAGAGGCCCTGGAAAGGACAGCTACAAAAATTCCTCTTGTAAGATACATGAGTAGAGGTAAAATAAGTTATGTCTTGTCCCTAGAAAATGCCTTCTTTCATTTGTTTGGGGCATAATGAGAGGGTTCCATCATCTGCTTCATGTTAATATTGCCAGAATGGAGCCCAGTACCTGTCGCTATCCAGAAGATTCACTCTATGGAGCTGTGTCTTAGGTTTATGCTGTGTTTTCCTATGGCTAACTTTTTTTGTATCATAGAAAGGACTGTACTTATGATCCTGTTTGACCATAGTTTCAATGGAACATCCAATCTTTGCAATGTAAACAATTCTACACTTGCAGGGGATGCCATACACAACCTGATTGTCTTTACAGCCAGGTTCTCCTTCATTCGTAAAATGAAGCTGGATACTTTCCATGCCAGGAGAATCAAAGTTTTGAAAAGTCTCATTCATAAATGAAACATACTTACTTAATAACACATGTAAGGGTGCATTTACCCATGCTTCTATTTGATTGTTGGAATTAATACTCTCAGTGAAACTTTTTACAAGAAACAAATTTAAAATTTTATTCCTTAAAGTCAAATAAGAACCTACAAGTTTTGTTTCTGAGTTGCTATTTCAGCAAATGTTTAGAATGGAAGTTTTACTGAAGGTGAATTCCATTGATTTTCAGCCAGGGTCTGAAGTAGAAGACCTGAACAGTTCATCAACTCTCATCGATGAAGATGCAGTGCAAAGCCGAATTCGTCTAGTGCTTCCAGGAGTGGTTTTCATACTGAGAGATGTTTTCCCGAACTACATGTTTTGGCGATACGTGGACGAGGGGGATAGGGAAATCATTGCGCTGAGTTGTATGCAAATGATCCATCAGCTGCTCAGTTTGAATTTTTCCAAAGAATCGGCTGCAAACGTCAGTCGCCCAATCTATATTCTGTACAGAGCATGTCTGTACAGCCTTCTATTTTTGGATGCAGGGGCTGCACTGCTGCGGATTGTTGGATCAGGTATATCCGTCCACACCTAATCATTTATGTGTTAAGAGGCAAGTGAGGTTTGCAGCAGTGGATTCGTAATCTGATTTTATCAGTGTCATGTTACATTGTTGAAAGTATAACTCTTCTCAAAATTTAGTAAACTTCAAGTCATTTAATCCAGCAGCGTTTCTCAGTGGGTGGTCCGCTGTTTAATTTATGCTTGTTTACCACATAGTTAGTGTTTTATATATTGTCACATGCATGAGTGATTATGGATGGGGTTGGATTGGTAATTGGATTTATTGAACTCTCATGCAAGTCATTATTCCACTTCACAAATAATTGTCACAAACAGACTGGTGTTCCCAGTCTAATACAGTCCCAACTAATCGTTTCCTGGTAACGGCTTCGAACAGTGGAGATTCTTCAGCTTTTGCACTCACTTCATCGCCTGTTGGCTAATATTCCATGATTCTGAACTCTTGCTCCAATTGACTAATTCCCAGGCTGGTGGCCGTCTTGCACCAACCTGCTACTCTTCTCTTCACAGACTGACTTACAACTGACTGCAGCTCAAAAGTTGAAGTCCTCATTGTATAACCCCTTGGTATGTACTGTTTAGAAAACACCATTTTCAACAGTTCCTGTATTGTTATGTGCGGACTTGTTGCTGTGGAAACCTGTTCGTTTTGCTGTCGCTACCTAGTAACGGGTCTACACACTACAATATAATTCACCAGAAATGGAAAAGTTACTGTTTCTCAAGCACCTAAAAAATTTCTGTTCAGTAATGAACAAGAAGTTCTAGAAATGCAGTTTGAATCCTGATTCAGAATTTTCATCATGCTGTAGGGTTGTGACATTGCTATGCAGTTCCCACACATGTTAACTTTTAATTTTATGTTTTAGTTTTAAGTAACTTTAACCGTTTGGAACCTGAAATTTATCCAAATAGTATTTAAAAAATGATTTCCTGTCAGACAGAAACATTGTTCATTTGTTATAAAGACTACTTGCTGAATTCTGTATAGGAATGTAATTGCTTTTTATTCTGAGAATTATATGGAAATATGGTGTAGGATAAACACTGAACTTCTTGTTAAAGTGGGCTTTACGTATAGCAACCACTGTTTTGAAACAGCTAAAGCATGGAGGTCCTGACAGGTATTTGCTTTACTGTTAGAATTTTGGTACAACACACCTTTCCTTAACTTACTTAACTTAGGATGGGACTGGTTGCATTTTCAAAGTCCTGTCAGATGTTAAAATAATTTTGCCATACCTCTTGACATTGAAGCAAATCATCCCAGTCAGTATCATGCTTAGTTGACTTTTTATGGATATAACAAACAGGATCTTTATGTTTTCTCTGTAGCTGATAGGCATATTCTTGCTCTGGATTGATGTTTTAATTCTTGTTGATTCATCATTTCACGTATACATATTGAAAACAGTAATAAGTCTGACCAATTGATTTCTAGCCACTAAGTGGCAAGACTAGTAGGGTTGCTATTATTGATCCTCTGTACCAGCTCCCTGTGTGGTCAGTTTCTTTGTCAGTGATGTAACAGTCTTGAACCAGGTATCAGCCTGATATGTGTATGTGCAGGTGACCACTACATCCAGGCTCTTATGGAGCAACAAGTGAGCTGGGCAGCAGGACGTGGGTTGACATTCATTCGTGTGGTACAGCTAGCATTGTCAGTCCTCAACAGACTTATGATCCTGAAGGACTCAATCAAGGTACAGTCAACCACCTTTCATGTTACTTTAAAAATATACAAATACATGCAGGTTTTGGAACGGTGAACACTCTCATTCAAAGGGAGATGAAATAAGTGAGGCTTGATGAACTCTATGACATACAAGGCGTCTACAGTTGAGTTGATGAAAGAATGGACACAGGTAGTGGGAGCTATAATTGGCCATTTGCTCATGCATCCTTCCTCTATTGCAGGGCCTATAAGTGACAGCCATTAGTGGGAGTGATGAGGGCATGCAGAGGGAGATAGCTGCTGGGTATAATGATGAGGGAAAATCTGTGTCAATTGTTTCATTCACATTACTTACTGATGGAGCTGAGCCATTCTTGAGGAGCTGCTAATTCTGCAGCTGCTCAAGAATTTCCCAGCATTTTATGAACCCAAAGGTTCATTACTGTGTTCATAAGAACCCTCAACTGGTCCCTATCCTGAGCCAGATCAATCCAATCCATCCCATCATATATCTCAAAAATCCATTTTAATATTGTCCACCCACCCATGACTTGGTCTTCCATAGCTATAGTACTGTCAAGAATAATGATATCAGTCCTACTGTGACATGCTTGCATTGTCCATTGCATAAACATATTTCCCCTGCAGCAGATACAAATGGAACAATTGAGAACATTGTTAGAAGTGGTTCTTTCTGTGGAGTTTGTGCTGACTTTATATACTGGGAGCATTTGGGCGAAATAAGTTGTTGTGAGGGAATTGCCAATGAGCAAGGATGGGAGACGTTGAACACAGAAGCAACCTGCATTGTCATAAGTCACTACCAAGCAGTGGGTACTTGAAGACAGTGAACCGAGAAGACTTATTTTGTTGTAGCGACTTCTGAAGTGTGTAGATTATCGATGTAACTGTAGCCTAGCAATGGCTAGTGAAAAGGAACTGACAGGACTTAACAAGTGTAGTGAGAAATTGAGTGCACTAATTAACGACAGCATTATAATTACTTGTCGTTACGAGTTGTAAGAGTTCAGTAAACTAAATTAGCAATCCAAACACCATATCTGGTCACTAAATCATGACACTAGTTGAAGGCACTCTTCCAGTAAGGACAGTTTCTCCCCAGGATGCTATTTCACCTGGGTTTCCTTCAAACACAGTCAGAATACATTGTTTGTGGCACTGAAAGCCTTACATTTACCAGCAGTGAACTAAGTGGTCTCTCATGAATGCCTTATGTCCTGTGAAAGCTTAAGGCTAATTGACCTAAAGTGATATTAGCATTAGTCAGGCTTGGTGCTGATTATGATCAGGTCTAGTCCAACTCACCCCATTGTATATGGATAAAATGTGCTGTCTAGGAGTTGAGGTTTCCAGTGTGGTGAATATAAAGACTACAGTTTTGTGGGATGCCACATCATGTAGTTCAGCAAATGTGTACCACTGTCCTGGAGAAAACTGTCTACCAAATTTATGGTTTCACATCCCAGTGTACCATAAACTTCATAAAGTGTACAATTTCATACATTTTAGGAAGAAGATAAACCTTGCCCACTGGAACAAAGCATCTACACACAACCATCTCAGAAACATGGTTTGAAGATTGTGTTGGTAGTAGCCAATTATATATATCATTGCTTCAACCCTAATCTTCCACCTTTGGCCGTGAAGCTTTTGAGGAGGTTTGCTGTGGTGAGTACATGAAGATCCAGGTATATCATTTCCTATTTTTTTTTTATCTCCAGAATAGGTCATCATATGACGCAGCCTTTTCCAACATAAAATTTGGAAAAATGACAGATTATGTAGAAGTAGGGAGAAAGGAAATGAATCATGGATGATGGGAGTATCTGGCTAATTTCTGGGGTAGGGATGACTGGGTGAACATGGCTGCATCATGATCTAAGGCTGGATGGCCCAGGTTTGATTCTCATCATGGCAAGATTTTTGTCTCCTCAATGTCTCTGGCCCATCCAGTGGGTATCAGGCTCTTTCCCAGGGAGTAAAGCAGCCAAGTTGTGAAACAGGCCACTCTCCTCCATCTAATACCAAGGTCAAGAATTGTGGAGCTATATCTCCACTCCCTGGTATGTCTTCATGGCATAATATTTTACTGATTAAGCACAGGGAAGGCTATACCTAACGTGTAATGTGTTTACAGAATATGCCCAAAGCTCTGATGTCTTGTATGGGAATGAAGCCGGAAGTCGTGCGTCACACATTCATTGCTCGTCTTAACTCGGATATTGAAAGTCCTGCCCTCAAGGTTGCCATCCTGGAATTAGTGACATCCTGCGTAGAACACCAGCCTGCACTTGCAGATGCATTTCTGAATGTTCACTATCCTGCAGAGTCAAAGCGTATGTTCCAGAAGAAACAGAAGAAAGATGATGTGGAAGGTGGATGCCTTATTTTTGCCTGCTCGGTTCTCAATAACATCGAAAAGGTAATGAAACTTGATTTGTGTATTCTTGTTTATTAACTTAATGTTTGCCACTGACCCCATTGGAAATTGTCCACCTTGTGATAGCAGTGTGACAGTGTGGTCATCTCTCATGCTGCTTAATCAGGAAATGCCTGTTCAGTTTTGTTTCACCACATTGGCAGTCTGTCTCCGAGGAGGAGGCTTGTCATTAAGAAGTTTATAGTTTCTCAGCTATTCAAGAAGTTTCGTGCATTGTATGGAGCCCTGAAGGTTCAATACTATATTCATATGAGCCTGTCCTAGGTCCTTATCCTGTAGCAGAAGAATCCATTTGACGCCATTACAGCCTGTTTAACATCATTTTCATTATTATTCTGCCATATATACCTAGATACTGACATGCGCATCTCCTTCCACATTGCTCATCTCTCCCACATATGCTACATTCCTCACCCATCTTAATGTACTTTATTTCAACACCTGAATAATATTTGGAGAATTTTATAAATTACAATGCAATTTATCATGCATTTTTCTCTAGGCTCCTATTACATCTCTTCTAGATCCGGATATACTACTGAGCTCCCTATTCTCATATGCTTTATATTTATATAGGATTGGAGGTTCTGACAGCGATGGTTATGAAGAGTTCTGTCTTGTGGGATATAACACCACGTAGTCCATTGGAAGTCAGCTGACATTTCAGAGAAACAAGCAGAGCTCTGCTTACCATCTGCTTCACACTGGTTTCTTGCCTGACTTATTCTTCAACCATGAAGATGGAAATGACATGTTCCTCTCAAACATCAGTTGACTTTCAGCAGACTGCATGCTGTTATATCCCAGAAGATAGAACTCTACATTCCATTTATGTTCTTGCCCGAGATTCAGATACCAAGTTTCCTACCCATAAACAAGGAGCAACTTCAAGTTTTAACACGTCTGGCTTGTGTTCAGAAAGCGACAGGTTCAGATTTCAGTGAGATCATCAGCTGACCTTACTGAGGTCTTTTATTATATTTCTTAGCTCTTCAAAGCAAGTGCCAGGGTAGGTAGTACCTCAAATTAGGCTGCAAGTACTTCCTTCCAAATTCTTTCCAATTAATCATTCATTAATTATTGTACCATTTAACACTATAGTCTGAGCTACTGATAGGTCATTAAATAAACCATAAATAAATAAATACCCATAAATAGGTTTCATTGTTTGCAGTGATCCTGTAACTCTTTCTTTCACATTTTATAACCCCTGCAGTTGGCATCCTGAATCTCTGCTATACTGTTGTGACATGATAACTGAAAGAGACAGCCATTATTAGGTTACAGCACAGTAAACACGCTATGACATCAGTAAACAAGGAGCTCTTGCTATTCAATGGCCAGTAAACAATGACTAGAAGTAGTGTTCTGTGTAGGGTCCATGCTGAGATTATATAAAGAGAACTCGGTCAGTTGCATTGGAGAATTGGAGAAATGAGTTAGTTGCAAGTCAAACACCAGCCAGCATGGACAGGAACCATTGAGCACAGAAGCAGTAAAGGGAATCAGTGTTGTCAAAAGCCACTACCATGCAGGGAGAACATGAAGACATAGCAAACTGAGGAGATTTAGTATGTTGTAGTGAATTGTAAAGGGGGTAGATTAGCAGGGGAACCATAGCCTAGCAGTGGCTCATGAAAACAGACTGGAAAGACTTAGCATGTGCTGCAGTGAGAGCATTATAATTACTTGTAGTTATGATTTGTGTTATCCATTTATCAATCCAAGTCCCATGTCTAGTGACTAATGCGTGACACTATTTAAATTCGTGGTACTATAACACTCTAAGGTAGGCCGCACACCTTTATGTGTCAAGACATGTAACAGTAAAGACACGATATCTGCGACATGACACAAAGAAAGATGCACAGTCTGAGTCATGATGCTGATGTCATGACTCAGACCGGTGTGCGGCGGTTTTCATAATCCCATTCATTTCAACTGTGCTCCTTTCTTTGCATCATATCTTGACTGTTACATGTCTTGACACATGCCGGTGTGCAGCCTACCTTATACTGTTTAATTGTAATTCTCCTTGTACATTACATTTTAGTACCCCGCATTCTATGCTACTGCTGTATTATATGCAACAAAGGTGTAAGTGAACCGAGAAATTACTCTTGATGTTCTGCACATTCTGCTCTGGCATTTGAAAATTCAGATGGCTGCAATATAAGTATGGTCAGGCAATCTCCATGCCTTTAAATAGGACATAAACAATTTTTGGCCTTAAAATGTGAGAATTAAGGAAATTATATCAGTTGAAAGAGAGCACTGACCTTCTTTATAGAAGGTCTCAGGTTTGAGATGGCCCAGATATTGTGCAGCTTTTTTTGTACATGTCTTTCCCTTCCCCTACTTTGTGGCATGCCAGGTCCCCCACCACAAAGAGCAATGAAAATTGCACCTCCTATGTTCTCACATCAGAAATGTGGGTTCCTGCAGTCACCCTAATGAGCAAGCTGGCTGAGGCAGTATTGCTTCTGACTGGTGCTTTGTTCATATTTGAGCCAGACACAGACTATCCCCAACTGGTTTTCATGGTTTTCCTCAGTCCCTCCATGCTAATTCGAGGATAATACAATTCAGTGATATATAGTATTAGCTATTGACAGTATTATGACATAAACCATAACTATTGTAACTGAATAAATAAATATATTTATTCTAGCCGGGCAGTCAGAAGCCTGTATAGTTGGATATAAGTCACAATAGCTTATTTTACAATTTTACAAATACTGCATTTGAGTAGTTAACGTTCTTCCTTTGTGTTCAAGAGATCCTGAATTCCATTCTCAACCCAGATACTGGCTACCGTGAGCAACTTTTTTTTTTTCTGATTATCCTCAGTTCCTCCAAGAAATTGTTGGGATAATACCTGCAAGTATGCCAGACCACTTCCTTCCATGCCTCTTCCAATTCATTCATGGACCATTCTGTCTTTCAGTGCTCTATGATATTAGCAATCAGAAGTTCAATTAAATAAACCAAAAAAAAAAACATCAAATCTAATGAAAATATTTCATTTGTGTAACTCCTTGAATTTGAGTATTCTGTAATCTTTTGCAGGACCCTGATGTGGTCACTAGCCCTGTGTATCAGGCTTTGATGAACCTTATTCATGCTCTATGGACTGGGCACAAGGAACTAGTTCTCAACTTCTTACGAAGCAGAAGTGACTTTTGGAATGGTTTCTGTGCACCACTCTTCCAGAAAACAAGGTGAGTTATTAAAGTTTATTACTTCTTGATTCTTGGGCCCAGCCAAGTTCCAAATTAGAGATGAAACCCCAGTTTAGGTTTGTGGTATGGTAAGGTGCTTGTTGGTCAGGTCTGTCTGATGACTATGAGACTCTTGTATCTCTTAAAGTGAAACCTTTTTCTTTTGTAGTAGCTAGAATAATCATATGAGTAAGGTGGAGCCCCTCATCTTGTTCTTAGTGAAAAAATTACATGTCCAACTCACCCAGAATAAAATGCATGGAGAAAGACAGTGTTAAAACCAGCTGTTCCGTATTACCCTTGCACTATGTCTAATGGTCAAAACAGATTGAAACTTGCAGTGGTTGAGGTAAAATATTATATTGTGACATGATTTAATTATCCTTTGCTTGGTAACAGCTTGATAAACATATTCATGGCAACATGCAACAATAGGGGAACTCTTGGAAACAGTGCTTGCTCTTCAGTCAGACCTGAAGTTATGTAGCAAGTTGCTGTCAGCAGTTGGAGAAGCAGTAGTAGTTGACAGCCAGTAGAACCAGGGAGTAGTGAATGATGGCTAGTGATGTCATAAGTTAGTTGTGAGACAGTCATCAACTGGTAAGGATGTAAAGAGAGGACATTGTTGGGATTCATAACCAGGAAAGAGCTAATGTAGACATAGAAGACTTAGCTTGTGCTGTAGTGAGAAGTAGAATATACAGACTAGTTAGAGTGTTATAATTACTTGTAGTTATGATTTGTAAGTGTTCAATATATGGTCTGTTAAAAAAGTTTTGGAATTTTGAAAGAGTGCACCAGCTCAATGTCTTAGCAGTGTCGGGTTAGTGGTGTGCTTCATAACTATCATCCTTTTGTCACATTATTCTCCTGTGATTAGTCATCATCCTAGAGCTGTTTGTTCACATGTGTGTAGAGTGTGTCTTACGATTCATGAGCAGCATATTAACATTAAATTTCTCTTCAAACTAGAAGAAACGTTTATGGAGACTCATGGTTTCTTCAGCCACCCTACTCACCTGACCTGGCTCTGGCAAACTTTTTCTTATTTCCCAAACTGAAGTCCACTTTGAATGAACGACAATTTCAGACAATTCAAGAGCTTATGGAAAATTCGCAGATGGGAGTTTGGCGCGGCGTAGCAGGACTGTTTCCAGAAGTCGTACCTGTGTTGAGAGCGGTGCATCAATGCAGGAAGGGAGTACTTTGAAGGCAGTAAGGCTCACTCAGTCACAGGCATGTCCAAAAAAAATTTATAAAGAATAGTTCCGAAACTTTTTGAACAGACCACGTAAATCCAATTACCAATCCAAACCCTGTGTATAGTCACTAACACGTTACAACATAATCACCTGTTTCTGGTATGAAAACTTGAAACACACAGCAATCAGAACTTACTTTTGAAATTATCTTCAGATTCAATTAATAGCTGAAATTCTTCTCTTTTCCCCGCAGCTATAATGCTCAAGGTTATTCCCAGGTTTTTGATATTATCAGCTTGGACTTGTTTTGGTATGGTGGAAAAGTTGATGCTAAGTTGGAAGTAATGTTGACAAGATTCTTCAAAGAGAATGACTATCTTCGAACATGGTCTAAGGTGAGTCCCTTGCTATATTTGCTTTGCGCAGCTTCGTGTAGTCAAGACATTCATATCATGGGAGAAAGGACAACGCTTTTTATGCATGCTTCCCACACATTTTATGAAGTGAATTCAGTCTTGTATGTCCACAAGTTTTATTTCACAGATTATATAATGGATTATAAAAAAAAATTGTAGGGGAGGTGTACACTAAAAGTTGTTACGAAAATCTCATTTTGACCTGTAGCAATCCATTAGATCCTTTTATTTACAGGTAGCATAAATGAAGCTATCAAATTTAATTGTAGAAGTGCCAAGTATAAAAAATTATCTGTACAAAAATTGCTATTACTGACAGTAAGTGACATTTATTGGGATTTTATTTGAAGTCAAGAAACATTTAGTGGGAATTTCTTACCTATATTTTTATCTGTAATTAACCTATGAGAGAAGAGTAGCTGTGACAACAAAACTTGCTGGCTTGGTGCTGTAGTAACTGAAACTGATATTCTGGAGTTAAAAAATGTCTTTCTATTGGTATGTAAAAAATTAATATAGATCTAATTCATGTATCTCGTTCTGATTTATAAATTTTACTTGATATATTTTTCATTGTTCAATGAAATATGAAGAAGAGATATGCTTATATTAAATATATTGTGCCATGACACCTGAAGGTCGGAACAGTGGAGCCAGAGGAGACGTTCATTGCTGGGCAACAGCTCAGTAAACAAGTTTCCACTGCAATGGATACAAAGCAACAATAGAGGAATTGTTGAGAACGATGTTTTATATTTGGTTTGTGCAAAGTGGTTATAAAGAAGAGTTCAGTTCAGGATCTGCAGACGAGGTACTTAGTTCCAAGTGAACAGTTAGTCGAGAGTTGGCCCCTGCCAGGAAGGCTGAGAAGATGGCGCTATGAATTCAGGTGGCGGTCGGCTGCGAAGAGAAGACTTTACATGTGCTGTAGTGTAGTGATATTTGGAATGTGTAATTCAGTGAGACTCTTATACAAGGGGTGTTCAAGTTCTAAGGTCTCCGATTTTTTTTCTCAGGACCGGAAGCAGATAGACACATGCGGTTTAGTTTAAAATACGTGTGCACTCTTTGTGAATGCGTGACAGAGATGGCAGCACTGTATGGCACACAGAACTCTAGTGGTGGCGGCGAGGGTGAGGAGTATTTTTGATACCTAAAATGGCGACGTTTTCGTTACAAGAACAGTGAGTAATCATTCGTTTTCTCCACTTGCGTGGTGCGACACCCATTGAAATTCATCGCCACTTGAGTGAGACATGTGGTAATGGTGTCATGAATGTGAAAAATGTGCGTTTGTGGTTGCAACAGTTCAAAGAAGGCCGAACGTCGTGTGACAACGAACCAAAACAATCTCGGCCCTGCACCAGCCGGTCTGACAACATGGTCGAGCAAGTTGAGAAAGTTGATGGTGGCCGTGTTTTGGGACAGCAATGGTGTCATCCTCACTCATTGCGTTCCAAAGGGCACTATGGTGACAGGTGCATCCTACCAAGATGTTTTGAAGAACAAGCTTCTTCCAGCACTGCGAGAAAAAGGCCAGAAAGGCTGCACGTGTGCTCTTTCACCAGGGCAATGCACCAGCATAATCGGACGTATGTGACGCAGCACTTTCTTTGTGAAAACAACCTTGAAGTGGTTTCTCATGCTCCCTACTCACCTGACCTGGCTCCTAGCGATTTTTGGCTTTTCCCAACAATGAAAGACACTCTCCATGGTCGCACATTCACCAGTCGTGCCACTATTGCATCAGCGATTTCCAGTGGTCAAAACAGACTCCTACAGAAGCGTTCGCAGTAGCCATGGAATCATGGCATAGATGTTGTGAGAAATGTGTATGACTGAAGGGAGATTACGTTGAAAGTGACAGAAGTTTCAAATTTTTTGTATGATTATTATGTGAGAAAAAAATCTGAGACCTTAGAACTTGAACGCGCCATGTAGTTCCTGTGTTAAGATCTGTTGCCATGAGACGGACTGTGGGGGCTGTAATAGAGTGAGGACACCAGTATGTTTAACAGTGAACTGCAGAGTGTGGATATAGCGATAGTGTTACAGTTGTTTGTAGTAGGACCAGCAAGTGATCAATAAATCCAGTAATCCAAAACCCTGTCTATATTCATGCACCCCTAAAATTGTGAGTGTTGTGTGTACTTGCCTTTATGTGGGTTGATAGACAAAATGTTGTCAGTCTCTTATTTCTTCCTAAAATCTCTGCCTTTCATTTTTTTTGCCAACTCTTTTATGTCTTCCAGTGCCTGTCTTAACCCTCTTTTTTTTTTTAGCATCTGTTTTGTTTAAAATTTCCATCAGTATATCTGTATCTGAAACAAGGTAACACAAAGACCATTGACATGTGTATAATCACAAAGTGTGCACTTTGAAGATAATCCTTTCCAGTCTTACATATACAGATTCTTCATCATGTTCCCCTTGTACATTATTTGTATGTGGAAATTTCATGGAGCATGATCACTTCAAAGATTGAAGGAAAAAATGGGAGAATATCATTAAGGTGGATCTTAAGGAGATATGTAGATTGTGAGATTGTGAAAGTAAGGAGTAGATAGAACTGGCTCCGCATCATGTCCTTTTGCAGAATTTACTGTTAATTGTATATGTTCTACTTCCAGAGTTACTTAATGGAATTTAGAATGTTCTTATGAACATCTAGATGATCAAAATTAGCAAAAGAAATATACAAGGGCTATTTGAAAAGTAATCTCCAGTGAGCTGTTAACAAAACAAGCAATGAAGAAGAAAAAAGTTATGTACAAAAAGTACATATATACTTAAGCTATGTCTTAATGTAGTCACCACTGAAATCGAGGCACTTGTTGTATTGGGAATAAGCTTTTGTATGCCTGTGTCAAAGAAATAATTCACCTATGTGCTCAGCCATGTTTTGTATTGCAAAACACTAAAAAAATTATGTAGGGCCATTCAGAACAAAAGATGTGGAATGCTGGCATCCTGTGTAGTTCTCCTCCATGACAATGTATGTCTGTATACAGTTGCACTGGAGCATTTCTACTTGGTGTTGTTTGACCACCCTCCTTACAGCCCTGATCCGCTCCAAGCGACTACCACTTGTTTACCTACCTGAAGAACTGGTTGGGATCACAGAGCTTCAGCAATAATGAGTAGTTGATGGAAGGTGTAAAAATATGGCTGTTCTCACAGGCAGCAGACTTCTGTGACACAGGCATACAAAAACTTATTCCCCAATATGACAAGTGCCTCAATTCTGGCAGTGACTATGTTGAGAAGTAGCTTAAGTATGTACGTATTTTTTATACAATAAAAATATTTCTCATTGCTTGTTTTGTTAAGAGTTTACAGAGGTTACTTTCCGAATAGCCCTCCTAAAGTAGCAGTGCTGCTTCATGCAATCTTTTTGTACAGTTTGTTGTAGAGTCACTTACTGTGAAGGAACAGCTGATGGAGGTGTCTGGTGAAGAAAAATATCCACAAAATATAGCATTGGCAACTGCCTGGAAGAACTTTCTGATAGTTGCAATGAAGCACTTGCCATTTGAATTAACACCAGAACATAAATACTTTTTAGCAGATGATGCCCGCAGAGCACTAATTCAGGAACTGGAGGAAATGGGAAGCATGAAATCGATTGTTCTCCTAGCTGAGCTCTGCTTAATACTCACTACAAAGTGGGGAAGGTATGACTATGTTGCTTTGTGTCCATTTTGACAGCTTACACAATTATGAAATGTGAATGGTATTAGTACCTACATTTTGGTAAGCATAACATTGTTCAAACTGTGAAATTTATATGGGTTCTTTGCATTAAATGCATAATGTAAACACATAATGCGGAAATTACGTGTCCATCTGCAGATCTTATCCCTGAAACCACATAATAGGTTTTTATGGAACTTGGTATTGAGTAGTGAGCTCTTGTGAGTGTGGTAATGAACTTTTGGGTTCCATAAAAAGTGACGGAATTCCTGGAGTAGTCAGGTTACACTAATCGCTTGTTTTATCCGTCACAACACAGCTTTCAAAATCTCATTTACATCAACTGTGTATAACGAGTTTATTGATTTCAATGCTGTTCTGCTACATGTTTTGGCTTATGAAAAGTCATCATCAGGCAGATATACACTAATTACAGTTACTTTCTAAAGAAGGACTCTGGTCTGTAGATTTAGTTAGTTCTTTTGTTAATATTTCAGAGCCTACACTGAAATATGATGAGTAAATCTAATTTTGACCTCTGTGAGTCCAGTATAATCCCTTCTTCACATGAAATTTAAATCACACATAATTATTATCTTCAATAATGGCTCTTCATGTAAAAAATTGATATATAGCATGAAAATGAATTGACATAGTTCATTATAATGATAGGCTATGGGCTGGATGGCCCAGGATCAGGGCTCCAATCCTGTCAGGGGCAAGAGATTTTTCTCTTCTCCACAGCAACCAGGCCAGATTCTGGGGGCCAACCAACCCCATATCCAGGGAATACTGGATGCTCTTACCCAGGGAATAAACAGTCAAGCCATGATTTGCCACACACCTCCCTATGTGGTACCGAGGTTAAGAATATGTGGATCTGTACCTTCATTCCCTTATACATGGAGTGGTTTCTGATTAATTAAGCACAGAGAAAACTGTACCATATGCATGGTGTAAAATGTCTATTTCATTAAGGCCTGCAACTTTCATTTGAAACCTCTTCAATATGATACATTTTAGATAAAGTGTGTAGGAAAAAATAACTGTTCAGTTCAGTATGTGTAGTGTAATTAGTTTTACAACAGTATATTTTAGGCATGTGCAAGTTTCGAATTTTTATGACTGAATCCAGAGGAAAACTATCTCCATCTTGATTCCAGCATTAATTTCTCACTATTAAAATCTGAGCATTTTCAGATAATTGCTTTTGCTTTGTGCAGTAACACAAGAACTACCTGATCCTTAACACTTTGCAGACCGCGCGCCCTTTAAATGATTTTTCGCTTTTAAACGTGGCGGACCGGTGGCATATTATTATGACTTTAGGACACGTTATGTTGTAACACACTATACCTTGCTCTGGCGCCAGACAACTGCAATGAATACTGCATAATAAATCTTCAGAATGTATGCTAGGTATTCAGTAACTTGACCTGACTGGCTAGGGTCCCTACTCCAAAAGAAAATAAACTTTGCCCCTTCGAGCTGTTTATGTACCAGGCAGGAAGTTAACAGAGGGGAATATGTTTCAAGGTCAAAAGCGGTTGAAGGCAAGCTTTTCCGATGAGCTATCTGACATGCCTTGTGGAGGAGTAGTGATTAGTGACTCAGACAGTGGAAGTGACAGGGGTCAACAAAGAATTGTGGCCACAGATAATAAAAGTGAAAGTTACCTTGTGGCTTTAAATGGTGCCATTTTAAATTCATTTTTGGTTTACAAAAATCTAAACCCTGATTCTAAATTGAAATACGAAGCATTTCTGATGAATGTGGCAAAGGCTTGGGCTACAGACCAGATGGTGGCGGCAGAACCAAAGTCAGACATACTTAGTGCGACCTAGCCCATGAACTCCCACCCCACGCAGGCCTCATGTGGACACCCCTGGGCGACTCTCGGGGTGATATGCAGAAACATACCCTCCTGAAAATTGTGAAGAGTGAACATTCTGAGGGGAAGCATCCTTCTAGGCAATGCCGTGTTTGCGCAGTTCACAGAAAAAGGACTATGACTGTCTACATTTGAAAGTGTATAATGCCACTTCACAAAGGGGAATGTTTCCAGGAATATCACACTCTCAAGCACTTCTAGGAGCATTGGTAAGTGTTCTCCAAAAATTATAGTTCATAAAATTAATTTGGAGATTTTATATTAATTTTTAAAGTGAACAGTGCACAAGTTAGGGTAGTAGGTATAAAAATGCCGGTCCCCAGGGTAATTTAAATATTTAAATCGCCGGTCCGCAAAGTGTTAAGAATTGTAGTGGTTGGCAATATTAGCATGGATCAACTCATTAACACAATCTGTCTTCATCTCCCTCTTTCTCTTTGTAATGAAGAAAGACATGAGTGTAGAATTCTTTTTTTAATTAGTTATTTCTGAAAATGTATCTTCGAAGGAGGATGTGATATTGAAAGGGATATGTGGTACAACATAGTACATTGTGACATTGCAGCTTTATAAATTGTGATTACAGTGAAAGAAATTATGTCGTAGAGAAAATTCTCATTCTCATCTTAATTATTAAAATTCTTTCCATTCTCATCTTCATCTCATCTAGCACTGAAGAAGTTCACACATGCCTAAATAAATTTAATTCTGAAGTAAGTGAATGTCATTAACGGTGAGGTAAGCAGATTCACATAACACATTTATAAAACATGTTATCCATTTTGAAGCATATCTGTCATTGGTATATTGATAATCTCTGTTGTAGGGACTCCATAGAAGATGAAAAATTGACACTTACTCAGCTGCATAAAATTCTTTATCATGTGTCACTTTCATATGATGCGTTTCATATCCGTGCCAAAGAAGCTAGCCTTGCATTGGCATTACGTCTGGTCCACCTGCTTCGTCATGGAATTCGGGAGGGTACGTTGAACATTAGTGTAATATTTTTCAAAATAATGTTCCGACATGATCTTACGTATCAAGGCCCATCTGATTTACAATGCCTTTTTGAAATATAATAATTTTTTGCTTTGTTTCCATAGTCATTTTCAATATAAAGAAGGAGTATTCAAAGCAACATTTTTAGATATACAAGGTGGTTCAAAAATGACTGGGACTTGATTTTTTTTTTAAAAAACATAATTGCCAAACACTTACTTGCATATGTCAGTCGTCAACATACTCCCCTCCGGAGCAAACACATTCTTTCCAAAGTTCTGGAAGCATCCTGATGCCCTTTTCAAAAAAGGCTTGTGGTTGGCGGCGTATCCACTCCCGAACAGTCTGGATGACGGCGTTGTCCACAAACTGCATGCCTTGCAAGTCTGATTTGAGCCATCCGAACAGGTAGAAATCACTTCAGACCAAATCGGGACTGTATGACGGATGTGTCACAAGGTTCCATTTCAATTTCTGGAGGGTTTCCATTTTTGTTTTTGCCATACATGGTGTGTTCAAAAAGTATCGAACCTTTGGTCAGCAGAAATACATTTATTGATTTGGAGGTACAAAACCCTAATCCCCTTCAAAGTAGTCTCCTTGGTAATGCACACACTTCACCCAGTACTTCCACCATTGTTGGAAACACTTCTGGAACACGTCTTTTGGAATGGTGATAAGCCGGGCCGTCGCATTCCGCATGATGTCTTCTCTTGACTCAAATCAGGTTCCTTTCTGCAGCATTTTCAGCTTGGGAAATAGCCAAAAGTCACATAGAGCCATGTGGGGGGAGTAGGGAGCCTGACGAACCACAGGGATGTTGTGTTTGGCGACGAAAGTCTGAATCAGATGCATAGAATGGACAGATGCATTATCATGATGGAGCTGCCAAGTTTTTCCTGCCCACAGATCTGGTCGTTCACACCACACAGCATCACAAAGGCGTCGAAGGACCTCCTGGTAGTATTCCTTTGTGATGGTTTGGCCTTGTGGTGCGAACTCATGATGCACAACCCCATGGGAGTCGAAGAAAACGGCCAACATGACCTTGACATTGCTGCGGACCTGCCATGCTTTTTTTTGGCGTCGGGAATGTTTGATGTTTCCACTGTGATGACTGCATCTTGGTTTCCGGGTCGTACCCATAAACCCACAACTCATCGCCTGTGATCACGGTGTTCAGAAAGTTGGGGTTACTGTTTGCATTGTCCAGCATGTCCTGTGCAATTTCCAGACGGCGTTGCTTCTGCTCCATTGTTAGCAGTTTCGGTACGAATTTCGCAGACACTCTCCTCATGCCCAAATCCTCGGTCAAAATTGAATGTACCGATCCAATACTTACCCCTATCTCGTTCACAAGTTCTCGGACTGTGATACGACGGTCCTCCATGACCAAAATCCACACTTGCTCAATGACATTCTCATTTCAGCTTGTTGAGGGTCTGCCTGATCGCAGTTCACTGTCAACTGATGTGCGGCCATCTTTGAAGCGGTTGTACCACTCCTTTATCCGTGAGTTGCTCATGGCATCATCCCCGAAAACCTGTTGAATCTTGCGAATGGTTTCCACTTGGGTATCGCCAAGCTTTTGGCAAAATTTGACTGCTCATGTTGTTCCGTCAGTTTACACCTTACTGGAATCCGACAAGCGCTCACTACACGTCCTCACTCATAGGCCGACTGCCAGCGACTCACGCTTTCTGCCGGCAGGAAAAAATTCGCGACTGCGCATGAATGTCCCCTCCACATCTCCACCGAAGGGAGCCTCCCGCGCTTCATTGGTTTACATGGGAAAAAAGAAGGTTCGATACTTTTTGAACACACCACGTATGTGGGCGTGCATTGTCTTGAAGGAAGGCTACCCGCTTTCCACCTGTCTTCCACTTGGATTGGAACTTTTCCTTCACGTCTGTTGCCAGGAGGTCTGAGTAATAAGCTGCATTGACTGTTCTGGCATCTATCAGAAAGTCAACATGGATAACACCCTGCCAGTCCCAGAAGAATGTTGCCATCACTTTTCCTGCCAAACGGCTTCAGTTCTTGGACCTGATGTTGTATATGACGGCGTAATATAGTAGTGTTGTATATGACGGTGTAATGTAGTAGAAATCATTAAGATAACAGGTATATGGTGGATAAATAATTACAAGGGTTTTGGTTCATAAGTAACATTTTATTAAATCCACATGTAATACTTATTGAGAATTGTGAAACGGAACAGCACAGGCTTGTCACATACTGTAACTCGACTTTCACCGATGTTATCTGCCAGAGGGCAAACAAGACTTATTTTGAACTAAAGGAAGCAAATAAGAATAGTCACGTAGCTTCACAGAGAAACTGGAAAACATCAGTCAAAGTCCGAGAAAGCAAGCCAAGGTCCTAGAAGACCCACCATATGAAATAACAATAGAATGTTCTAGAACATCCCTATCTGATGAAACTTGTATCTTCCAGGGAAGCTTTAACGCAACCCCCACCCCTACAGACAGGGCTATAAGAACCCTGACCCAAACCATCCAAAACGCTTTCTAATCTGATCACGAAGTTTAGTCTGTAGGACGGTACTTTGTCAGTTAGGAGTCGGCCACTGCTCAAGCCTTAAGCAGATTTGCTGTTGTTACATTTGTACAATTATTTACTGTGTAATAAACTCTCTTGAATCTTAGCATCTTCCAGCAGTTCATCTCACCAAACAACGGACGACGTTAGCCGCTCAACCGACTCCGTCCAGACCAACCCACAGGTACAAGTATCCACTCTGTCGCCCGACATTGTGGTATACGACACTGAGACTGGGTACACAGGCTAAGGCTCTTGTTGTTTTCTTCAGTCCTTCTAGGCAGTTGTTGGGATAGTGCCTTAAAATAGGCCAAGACTGCTTCCTTTCATGTATTTCCCAGTTCATTATTCACATTCATCCTTTCATCTGATTCTTCATGGCTTTAAAGACTGTTGTTAAATAAATTTTGAAAAACATTCTTTGTGGAGGTTTGAAGATACTTAATGTGGTGTCATTGTTGTTTTATTTTATTCCACCATGCACAGTCTTTTGTCCATTTAGCTTCTGCTCTTCTGGCAGAACTTCAGAAGTCCACATTTAAAAGTTCTTGTTGGTAGTGTTGGCAGTAACACTGAAGATAGCTGAAGCAAGGTTTCAGGGTTCAAACAAAGAAATCTGGACAAGATTCTAACCTAAGATCATCAACAGAGAAGGACTCTTAAATTTTATTTTTATGATGTTTCAGATAGCATCACAGCAGACTGTCTAATGCAAGCAAGCTGTCAGATCGTAGGCATCGAAGTGTACAACTTGCCGTGTATACCCAGGCTTGATGACTGCGTGCAGTCCGGAGAGCAAACGCAACAAGAATGTAAATCTGAAGAAATGGAAGATGAGAAGGGTCAAGAGAAGGAAGTCACCCCATGTGGTCACATGACTTGCACACTGAGCCTGTGTCTGATGCAGAAATTGCTTAATATACTGACCTGGAGTGATGGATGGCAGGGTAACTTCAGACAGTGTAAAGTGGTCAGCAAGGTCCTTGCAGCTGTGGGCCACATCCTCCATGTAATTAGAGATTAATACTTTGACCCTTATTGTTATCTCATATTTTTTCCTGTGAAGGTGTGGGGTCCCAGTCTAACAAACTGTCATATACACCTGAATGTATATACATGCATGCACACGGACAGGTGCTTGCACATATGCACACACATGCATATGTATCGTGTGAACACAGCACCGCAGTAATATGCAGTTCCATTAAACACTTTCTGAGGAATAGAGAGGTCTTTCACATGCATTTACATTATGAATAAATATGAATTTGGTTTGCTCTTTACAGATGCCTGGGCAATTCAGTTTTGCTGTAACACTGATGAATGTACTTCTGGTGCTCTCTCAGACGGAGTTTTCTGAGAGTATGATTCACTCAGGTGTGATGCAGCACTTGTGGGTGCAGCTTCTTCCTCCATCGGTACCAGAAGAAGCCACTGAGCAAGTGAATTCATCAACAGTGAGTGTCCTTCTCCCAGTGTGGAGGCAGATTAGAATACCTCCCCCATAGCTCTGCAAGTCATAGAGGGTGATGAAAAGGGAACCCAGTGCCTGGGGGTATCACTGGGCAACATAAATACAGGGACCTGGTCCTCCAGGTTGGGGGTGGGATGCAAGGCTGATGACCTTGCTCTGTAAACAAATTATTGTTGCAAAATCCAAAGAAGTGAAAACTGCATGCTGTCCAGTGCCATCTTCTAAGGAAGGCTATGTCTCAAAAACTGCTGTTTTGCTGCTGCTGCTGAGGAGGAGGAGGAGGAGTAGGAGGAATGTCATTCCATTTACATGCTAAATTATAACTTCTAGTTTACCTTGGCGGCACAACTGCACTTGTGCAAGTGGTGTCCTAATAGAAAATGAGTTACAGACATGCCAGCCAATTGAGGTTAAAAGCACAAATGACTTAACTGTTGAAAGTGCAGCATTGGAAACCAACCACCAGCAACTTCCAATTTACTGAGCTACTTGGATCAGGCAGTAACACTTGTGACTTGTTCTGGTGTCTAGTTACACCTTAACGTTCAATTACAGTTCCTCATGTTCCTCAAGATCTAAGATTTTGTTTTATAAATATTTTTCTCATTTGTATATAATAACAGTTTCAGTTCTACTTCAGGCCTTACTTATGGTTTCTTTGCTAGAACCCAACTATAGTTTGAGTTCTGACCAGGTCATGTAGGTTGTAACACCGTATAGTCTTGTGGGTGGATAGTGTTGTTTCACAATAACATGCCACCTCCATTTTCAAGAACCCTGAGGATGGAGGCAGTATATTCCTTGAAAATATCAGAATCTGCCCACAAAACTACATGGTGTCGCAATCTACTCTGAACAATAACTGCATGAAAACCTCAAAACTTATAAAAGAATATGACATTTTGTTTTAAAAGTGTTGCCTTAAAGCTCAAGAAAACAACGAAATTGCTCTGAATCCTGAGATGGAATACAGAAAGCTGGGAACACGTGAATTCATACCTGTAGCCACAAGAACAACATACATTTTCATCATTCCTTTTTTTATTGTTGCATATGTTGTAGAGTCAATATAAAATTCTGTTTCATGTTACATCGTGTGGTTAAAATTAAGGTTTGAGGGTAAATAAAGTGCTCTTTTCCTTGTAATATTGTCAGAAATGTGTGACTTGACAACATATTTATATTGGCAGAGACCAAAACATTGGACAGAACTCAACTGGCCACAAGTGTACAAGCCTGCTCTGGAAATGCTTACTGTCCTGCTACAGACTAAAAAACATTTGTTTCTGGATGAAGTGATAACATTCATGGGAATTCATGAGGAACATATCATCGCATGCATCATGGACATTCGTCACTCACTGGACAAGTGGCCCTTGGATCTGGCTGTAACAGCTCTCACGTTGATTCTGGAACTATCAAAGTACAAGTACACTTGGAGACTTACTCATGAGAAGTCAATGTTTGCCATCATGGTAAGTCATCTAAACTTGTGTGAACTATGGAGATTTTATACGTACGCAGTACTGAAATACCGTGTGTCACTGTCATAGTGACAGAGATGGTTATGCAAAAATATATTATTATTAACATACTGATGACCACTGTTGCATTATTACTGATACAATTTCCTACAGTTGCTGTTTATGAATAATGTTTCTTCTGATACATGTCAGGTTTCTTTTATGTGTTATGGATTGATCTCTTCTAAGTAGTGCATATTCACAGTAGTTTTAATGTTTCCAACTCACATAGCATGCAAAACTGAGATGTTGAATCTAAGTCAAAGCAAAACATAAAAGGTTGTACAAGGTGCTATCAACAAGTTCCCAGACTAGGTCAAAAAGAACTGCTGGCTTAACTTAATTTTGGCTGCCATCTCCTTCAAAACAGTCTCCTTGGGAATGTATACAGCGATCCCATTGCTTTTTCCATGCTTCAAAGGCACTGTGGAAGTCATTTTCCTTAATACTGTAGAGTATCACTTATGATTCTCTTTGTATGTCAGGTACTGTTTCAAAATGTCTTCCCTTCAGTTTCATTTTAAATTTGGGAAACGAAGTGAAATCTCAGGGTTCTAAGTCTGGCAAGTAGGGAGGATGGGGAATTGCATTCCTTGCATGTTACAGCAAATTTTGAAATTGGGCACCAGCATGTTGAATATGCAACTGAGCGTGACAAGCATGTTTGTAGATACTGCCTGCAGCATCATGGGGAAACGTTGGTTTGTTTTCAGTTTATCTAGCTTCTGTGTCTTATTGCAGTAAGCATTGTTTTTATGTAGCTTTTTACATGACGTTGGCATTCATAACATCAGATTCGTGTTTTAAAAAGATATTGTGGCAATTGGATGAAAATATGTGTTAAGTTCTTCACAGAAATTATTGTTAATTGATTTTTAAAAATATCTTACACCAAATTAAATTCTAGATACAGTCATTCATTCACTCATGGAGCTGAGTCCTGCTTAAGAAGCCACCAATTGTGCAGCTGCTCAAGAACTGCCCAGCATTTTATGGAACCCAGAGGTTCATCACCGTGTTCACAAGAGCCCACCACTGGTCCCTATCCTGAGCCAGATCAGTCCACTCTATACCATCCAATCCTGTCTCTCTGAGATCCATTTTAATATTGTCCACCCACCTACGTCTTGCTCTTCCTAGTGGTTTTTTCCTTATGATTTTTCCGACCAATATCCCATATGCATTTCTCTTCTCCCAATTGGTGCTACATGCCCTACCCATGTCATTCTGCTTGACTTGTTCCTTATCGAAGCAGTGCAAGCAGTACTAGTAAATCAATACACCAGTACAAAAAGGAAACTACTAAGAACCAGTGCACATACTCGTATATGGTTCAGTCGAACATGTCAAAACAGAAATATTGATCATGTCCATCTGAAGATTGTCCCTCCAACTGAAAGATGTAAAGGATGAAAGATTAAGAAATACAGCATTATCGGTCACACTGAACAGCGTTAATAATCTTTTATACTTGATCATTCTAATTATACTTGGAGAAGGGAACAAGTTATGAAGCTCCTCATTATGCAGTGTTCTCCAACCTCCTGTCATTTCATCTCTCTTCAGTCCAAATATTCTCCTCAACACCTTGTTCTAATTCTAGATACACTAGTGACCTTTTGTCTTTGTCAATATGAATTTCAGAAAGCTGTGATGGTGTGTCTCAGTAGCTGTGTGTCATATCTCATTCATCCAAGATTACTGAAGATCATGGTTGAGAGGCCACCGATAGCCTCAACCCAGCATCTCAAAGCTATGGTAACAGAAGATCCAGAAATTTCACCACATCTCATTAGTATTCAGAATAGGCAAGTATCCACACAATAGGCGATCATAGAATGAATAGCTTACATTACCCAGACTGAATCTGCTGCATTTTGTGTGAGAAAGTACAAGAAAGTTCCTCCTTTGACTAAGCAGGAGTCCATACACTATTAAGTGGAGTGGACATGAATATTGTAACGTGTTTCATTACTGAATACACCGTAGAGATCGTTAATTGGTTTATTGAACAATCTACAAATATCGGCTACAATTAATTATCACAATGTTACGGGTTTCCACACTTTACAAACCCTACAACAAAATCTCTTAACACAATCTTCCAGAGTCTTCACGTATTAATAGCGCGGGAGCTATACAAGTCTCGCTGAAGTACACGCTACAAATATAACTGGTTATCACGAACTATCACTGATTCTCGCACACGCGTGTGTAGCTCGTAACTTGCGAACTGAGAACTCGTTGATAAGACACTCGCTCGTAGGCTTGCTTGGAACTAACTCGGAACTGTCTTCGGCGATGGCCCCGTTACAACTAACTCGTAGCTGCTGTGCAGTTCCCTTATATAGCCGCAGTGCTTGCCTGTTGCGTGCCACGTCACAGTAGGAATCGGTGCCACGTCATCCTGTTGCGTCACCGCGCGTTGTGCGTTACGTTACCGTGCGGAGGGGGGAGGGGAACGCTGACTCATCCGCCACGTCACTGCTTGTGGGGAGTTCTCCGTTGCTTACATTACCCAGACTGAATCTGCATGCATTTTGTGTGAGAAAGTACAAGAAAGTTCCTCCTTTGACTAAGCAGCAGTCCATACACTATTAAGTGGAGTGGACATGAATATTGATGCATTTTAAATCCCTGTCTCAACAATTTGAAGCATGAAATTCATCTAAATAATATTTACAAATTATTTTTCTACTTCACAGAAAGTACAGTTTGTCTCCATTATGAAGACCAATCACTTTGACTCTCAAGGTATTCTATTCAATGATTACAGGCTGTTGGATGTGGTGTGCTTGTGTATGGCCACCTTGATCCCGTATTCTCCCAGTGTTGTAAGTCTGCTGACTGACTTTCGAGAATGTGAGGTGGAGTGGGAACCTCTTGTGGAAATTACTTTCACAGCACCAGCATTGAGCTTCAGCAGACCTTCCCCCACAATGTCACAGGAAGTACTACCCTCGTTAACTTTCGGATCCCTGATTGCATTTGCCAATATCTGCACCTCGGCTCTTGGCAGAGTAAGTATGTACTGACAGTGGTGTATGACGCTCTGGATTATTGAGTTTTTGGACTTATTGCATCAGTCAGTATTTTAAAAAACTCAATGTTTCAGAAACTGGATCTGTTTCCATCCTCTGGTGAGGGGGTAGGGGACACCTACTCAGTTGGGTCCATTAGTAATAGCTAACTTTAATCCCTAACTCAGTTAGAGGCCTGATGTCAAGCTATTGAACCTACAGGTCATGTAAGAGATGCAATTCCTTGAGATACTATATCAGAAAGAAATATGTTGTGGTTCATTAATTTATTTGTTTTCAGCGGTGCGTTTAGAAAACAGCCCACCTTACAACAGTTCCATACTTTGCTTTTCTGCAGGGTGATTATATCTAATGATTCTCTGAATGTTTGTGACAGGGGTCATTCTATTGTATTATCATTTAATGGAGTGTCTATAGATTAGGTTTTGGTTGGAGATTCAACTTACTGACCCCTTGTGGTCCGTAACTACTGGTAATTATAACAGTCTCACGGAATTACACACTCCAAATACCACTGTAACTACAGCACACATACATTCTTCTCACTCTTCACTAGTCGTTTCCTGATAATGGATTCTAACAGTGGGGATCCCTCAGCTTCCATGCTCACACCATCCCCAGCTGACCACCGTCTCACAGCTAACTTCTAAACGTGTCTCAGTTATAACATGTCGACTCGAACCAACAGAAAACACAGCTCTACTGTTGTTGCTCAAATCAATTCCGTGGGAACATGTTTTGTATGTGAAGTTGCTACCCAATAACGGCTCTTGCACATTTGCTTATCTCACGGTCATTGCCTGGTAACGGCTCTACATGCTATAATATTATAGTTTTCTTGAACTTTTCCTATTGTCTGAAGTTTAACATCCATTGTGCTAGGTGTATTTAACATGCAAAGTGACTGATGGTTGGTGTACAAGATTAAGTAAGAATATCTGCTGTTATAATTAAGTGTAAACTGGAATACAGTCATATCTTAAAACACAGTGTTAAATGTTAGGGACGTTAGTATCGGTGTGATAAGTGATATAAAAAATATTTGGCAAAAATTTTATTTAAGTGTGTTGATATATCATGATTTCTTGGTAGTATAAAATTTCAAAAGTGATAAAAAGCAAAAACTTCTTCCAGTTTAGAAAATTTTGGTAGACATTTCAGTTGATTATTAGGAAGAGAGAAATTTATGGATAATCATGACAGTTTGGCGATCAGAATAAAAGAAATATACAGCATTATGGACAGAATAAAGTTAGGTACATGTGTTATTAAAAAACTTTAAACTAATAAAACAGTTTTATTGATATTGTCATGTCTAGGGGTTTGCATGATGAATATAACGGGTTATGGATGGGATGATTGGATTTACTGGCATTTCTGTTACTATTACAATCATCTATAACAGCTTACAATCAATGACTGTCTAAGACCGACTCCATTCCTTACTGGACTATGAGTGACTTCTCTTCTGTTGTAGCTGATTTTGTTCTGTTTTGCGAATCGGTCACTTCTTCTGCTGTGAGTGCCTGGAACGAGGAGTGTCTTACAAATGAATTGCTCTTCTCTGCATGTCTCCTTATATAGTCTAGCATGTATCCATGGATAATGTTTGTTGTTTGTGCACATCCATGGAAATTGTTTGTTTATTCCATTGACATGGAAAGTACTTTCCGCACCGAGTCGGTTTCCACAAATCTGCATCTCCATAGAACGTGTGTTAGTGAATCGTTTTATAGCAGTGGACTATTCTGGTTTTCAGCCATCATATCACAATATAAACCTCTCCAATACTCATACAACATTACCTATGAATGACATTTGTGTTAACTTACCTTATTAGGACATGGGCAGTAACCAGAATAATTACAGTTATAGTTTCTGTCTGACTGCAGACGGGCCGTACCCCTTCTCCAGGCGTTGGCAGATGTGTGACAAGTCCATTGGCAGGTGGTATGGCTGTGGCATCAGGCTTAAATGCAACATGGGTGTCAACCATGGACAAATATCGTGTAACAATGGGACTTGAGCTAAGTCTGACTCTGGTGGCATCACAAGGCATTACGCATCTTATGGACCATCACTTGTGTCAGTGGGAGAAGCAAATTATCAAACGAGAAATAGGCACTGAAATGGTATGTATGTGTGTGTCTGACAGATTGCACAGTGAGGACACTATGTTCATATGGATAACTGACAAATCAAAGAGAATGAAAGTTTTCACAGCAGGGAATATTTAGGTTGTGGTTTTCTGAGCAGGGAGTCTTAGATTGCTTCCAACATTTCAGAACAACCTGCTGCCTCCATCTCCCGCACGTGGGATGGATGTAGTGCGTATGTCTGAAACATCTGTACCACTTAGTGCCATAATGCAGAAGACCACAACTTAGAGCTAGTTAATTGTGTGAAACTGTGGAAAATTCAGGTGCATAAACTGCCTATTATGTGGCATGCATGGGAAAAGGATTGTGTCAGTTGTATGAGGAAAACTGATGGACCCCAATTTTCATGTGATTTCTCTCTTTTCCAATTTGTTCAAAATTTCCATTTTTTATTTCAAAGCCAGATAATCATGTTTTTGCTATAATTCTTGTGTGGGTAAGTGATACAACAGATTGACTGGTGAAAGATTGTGGATACTGTCGTATAATTACAAGTTAAACCAGTCTCTGCTGTAATTGTGCATCGCCATGACCAATGGCACCTGCTAGTAGACAGTGATATAAGTGGCAGCTAGGTGAACTACTCCATAGCAAGTTAACATATGTACCCATCCACTTTGTTTTTGAATAATTTTACAAAAACAGCAAATTCTCTTTGAATTTTCTTCATGTTGTGTGAGAATTCTGAATGCTTGACTGCTTAATAAATGGGAATTAACTGTACCTGGGAATGACAATAACAAATAAAATGATTCATGAACAGATACATTTCAAGAAATGTTTGCTACTATTCAGTTCAGAATCTTTCATCTTCCTGTACTATCTCTAAAATTCTGGAGATTAAAATGTGCAAGACTAGCATTTTAGTTGGTTTGTGTGGATATAAAATTGGGCCAGTGACTGTCATTGAAGAACAGAGACTGAAGATTTTTGAGAAGAAAGCTGCGAGTAAGAAAAACGAGAAAATTACATGATGTTTAACTTCATAATTTTTCTTGTTTGCCCTAATATCATTCAGTCAAGGATGATGAGGTAGATAGGGCATGTGGCATGTATGAAACAGGTGAGAAATGCTTGTAAAAGTTTAGTCCAAAAATGTTTGACATGAAGAGACAACTTGAGAGACCTGGGCATAAGTGGGAGGATAATATTAGATTGAATGTTAGGAAAGTAGGTGGTTAGGGTGAATTGAATCACTATGGCTCCTATTCAGTGACAGTTTTTTTGTGAACACCAATTATAAAAAAAATAGTAATAATTGTTTTGCTACTTAAGAAGACTGTCTTTTGTAGTGCCTGGGGCATGCAGTAGCGTAGTTGGTTGATGCTACAAACCGGAAGGTCACGGGTTCGAGTCCCAATGAGGTGGATTTTTTTTCAATTGACCTAATCCTTCCAGCCACACTATGGCCGTGGGGTGGAATGAGCATCTAACAGAAATGAGTACCAGGAATCTTCCTGGGGGTAAAGG
The DNA here is from genome assembly GCF_002891405.2 of Cryptotermes secundus. Taxonomy (NCBI): domain Eukaryota; kingdom Metazoa; phylum Arthropoda; class Insecta; order Blattodea; family Kalotermitidae; genus Cryptotermes; species Cryptotermes secundus. The sequence goes on along the minus strand of NW_019731580.1, from coordinate 510,351 downwards.
GCGGCGGGTGCATAAGGCTTACAACCTTACTGCCATCTGTGAGCCAGTTGTCTAGATAATATGGATCCTCAACGTATCACAACCCTATGGGTCTCCATGGCCTATTGCAGGGATAGCTTTATCTTTTTTTTTTTTTTTGTAGTGTCTGTCTAGTTACACTGCACACAAAGTACATTATTACATACATTTTCTTACAGGCCCTTTTCTTGGACTATGCAAAACGCAACCTACGTAACATTCGAGATGGCACTGAAAGTAGCCGCAGTTTTACTGGTGAGGGAATCAGTTGGAGCCGGTTTCCAGGATCAGCAGCAGCAATGGTTCTCTCTAAGCGGCCATACAGTGCAAGTTCACTTCCTGTAGTTCGACGTCTGTGGCGTGATTCGCCATCCAAGGAGACCGATAACCCAAAGACTCTTGATACTGCACATGACACTGAACACTCAAATTTTGAACTGGATAATGTTTTTTCAAGGCAAGCAGGAAGCAGCTTTGAAGTGGATTCAAGATCCATTCCACATGACAGTGGTAGGCAGGAATCCAGTCATGGTACTGCAGACCACAATATTAGGCTTAGTGCTGGCTTTCAAGTATCCGAACAAGCATGGCAATCAGTGCGACAGGCAGAAGGAACTCAAGATTCAGGACCACAGAAAGAATTAGATTCAGTGACGTCTGCACTAAGTACTGAGGTGGGTCCAAAAGAGAAAAGCACCAATGTGGAGGCAAGTCAGACACTGATATTCAAACCAAAAGTCATCCATTCTGATCATAATGTGAAACATCAACCTCAGTCTGAGCCTTCAAGTAGTAAACGTAGCTGGTCTTCCGCAATAGGTGTTCCAGATACAAAGACTGCTGCTAGTAAGGCTCCCAGGAGTCCTCAGCCTTCGCAGTCAGATGATGCTATAGAAAATGTTGCTTCTCAGTTTGGTTATAGTGAAGATTATTTTAGATTAATGGCTCATATTTTTAATTGCATCTTTCGATGAGATAAAACTATGTGATGCTTGAGTTTCATTTGCATTGGACAAGGAATATATTGTCAATAAATTAAGACCTGCCTGGATGTTCATCAGCTTCCCTGCATCCCAGCTACTTTTGCCAAAGGGACTTCTGTCTCTTTCATAAAGAAATAGTCACACTAATCTTATTTTATTTTTATTACATCTGTACCTTGTTATTTTTCTTATTTCCCTTCTTATGGTCATTGCGGGGGCACACGGTAGCATAGTTGGTTTAGGCACTATGCTGCAAGCCGGAAGGTCACAGGTTCAAGTCCCGATGAGGTCACTGGATTGTTTTCAAATGACCTTATCCATCAGGCCGCACTATGGCCCTGGGGTCTACTCAGCCTCTAACAGAAATGAGTGCCAGGAATTAATTAAATAATTTTCCTGGGGAGTAAAGCGTGGCCAGCGCATAAGGCTGACAACCTTACCGCCATCTTTGAGCCGATTGTCTAGTTACTGTGGGGTCCTCAACATCTCACAACCCTATGGGCCTTCACGGCCTGTTACAGGTATAGCTTTACTTTTTACTTTTACTTATGGTCATTGCTACAGATTGTTACTAAAAATTTCAGTGATACAAGCAATACTTCTGTGCCAAAATAAGAAGCATAAAATGATTAAAATAAAATATATGGGATTATACTGCCATTTTTAACTTGTGCCTATATATGGATTACTTAAGTCTCAACATCAGACCTTCCGTATGGTGTGGAACAAGCAAAATTGGCCTCTTCAGGCTGACTGTTTCGTTTGCATTTGCCCATAGTCACTTGCTATATCCAGACTGGCTCTGGGGTTCACCCAGCCTCCAATCCAGTGGGTACTGGGAGCTCTTTCCCTGGGGGTAAATCAGCCAGGGCGCAAAGCTGCCCCCTCACCTCCAACTAGCACCGAGGTCAAGAAAATGTGGATCTATACATCCACTCCCCCAAACACCCTCATGGCATAGTGCTTAATTAGTTAAGCACATGGACAACTTTACCTTTTCAACTTACTGTGAATTAGTAGTGAACATTTATTTGTGGCCAATTTCATGATGCTGTCAGTTGGTCAAATTATATAGAGATTTTCAGTTTATTTTTATTTTATTACCAAAATAAACATTTTAATTTTATTTGCTAAGTAATTCAGAAATTTTGGTGCTAAGAAACTGATTTAAAATGTGATTTGAATTGGTTTCAATGTATAAAACGTGGTTTTTGTAAAAAGGCTGGGGCATTATGTGAGAAGTCACTGACAATGTAATTGTACCTGGAATTTATCAGTAGAGCATCTGATGTGATTGGCAGTTCCCATAACACACACACATTGTGCTAACCTTCTGGTTCTCGAGATGTGAGCCAGAGTTCTTGCCGTGAAGTTAAGAGTAAGTGATCATCATTACAGTGCAGGCTCAGGGTTGGCCTGTGGTGTAAATACCAATAGCATACTGCAGTAGATTATTAACCGTGTTCATCATTTTCCCTTTAAACTTTCCAATTTTTCAAAATTCTTCCCAAATTATCCAAAATTTCAATTTTATCTTGTGTTGCATTGTCCCTCCTTTTCAAATATTATCTTTCTGTATTCTATATAAAGTAATTGGACTATGGTAACTGAAACATGGAGTAACTAACATCAGTATTAGAGGAAATACAGTCATATGAAGCCTGTCCAAAGATCCAAAAGAACCTAACTTGCCTCTTAATGATAATTAACTTAGGGACACAGATTACCATTGCTTTCAAGCTGTTGTGTATGCAAGAATTTTAATTTGTGTTGAAAGTTAAAAATTATCATGAATTAACAGAAATTTCTATTGAACTTCAAAGCTGACAGTTATCAAGTGCTGCCACAAGGTATTCTGATGAATAATATTAAAGTCACAATCATATTTTCTTCCTCTATTTTGACGCTACAACTCACGTAGAGTTTTGGTCGTCTCAACCGCACCATTCTACTTTGTCCTCTCCTGGACTGTTATCTTTCAGTTTGGTACCTTCATCTTCTTAATGTCAGCTTTAACATCTTCCTCCCATCATATTTTTGGTCGGCCCACAGCTCTTGTACTTAATGGTTTCCATGAGTACAGGCTCTTAATTGATCTATTGGTTGGCATTTGCTCTACATGGCCAATGCATGAGAGTCTTTTTGTATGTATATAATTGATTATATTGTCACGTGTTGGTTATGTAATGCGACAAATAATTTCACGCCGTTTTGGATTAGCGAATTTATTGCACACTCGCTCTTACAGTTACACAATTCACAATTTCTCAGTTTCTGGCATCGGCAGTTTCACCATTACTTCTGCTGGAGTCACTGCCATTCACTCGATACAACTTAACTCGTAGCTGCTGGACTTCAACTCATACTGAATGCTAGTAACTCTCTCTCTAGTAACTGGCTCAATACTCACTACTCAGTCATCCTGAATAGTGTTCGCTGCTCCTTATTTAGGCTCGGGATGGACAACATAGAGAACACATTGCTGCTCAGCAACAGATGTCAGGTATTGTTGTCATGTGTTTATGCTTAAGCATTGCATAGCAATAGTTGCTGCATGGACTTGCCTGTTGCGTGACATTACAGCCTAGCAGGGAGGGGTGTTTACCGAGCATTGCATAATGATGGAAGGAGTGGGGGTACGTGACATCACTTGTGGAAACGCAGAGTTCACATGACCCCTACTTCCTGTTGCGCCATCCACATTACAATATTTTTATAGTTTATTAACTGAATTATTTATTGATCTGTTTTCATTCTCCAGCTATCATTTTTCGTTACTGGAACAAAAATTTTTCTTAGAATTTTCCTCTCAGAAACTAGCAATTTATTGATTTCACTTCTTTTCAGTACCCAGGTTTCACAGGCATAAGTAACTACTGGTCTGACCACTGACCAGTATAGTTTCAGTTTTGTTCCTCTGGAAATTGATTTTCTTTTGAACAAACTTTTGTTTGAATAATATGCCTTATTTCCTAGTGTTATTCTCTCCTTAATCTCTTCTTCTATTGAATTATCCTCATTTACTATTGCCCCAGGATAGTTAAATGATCTCACTTTGCCTGTTTTTAAATTTCCAATCTCTTAAGTCATCAATTTTAGATTTGTTTTCTTCACAGTCATATTTTATGTGTTATAAAATTTTGTATTAGTTTTTGAAGTTACTGTAGCTCGTTATATAGTTTAGATGATCCTCATTTGAATGTTATTTAAGACCAAGTGCCAAAACAGTAAATTGTTACTCAGTGACTGTTACCTTAGAATCGTTCATTTCCATGAAGATCATTATCAACGCCACTCTCAGTGGAGCCAAATAATTTTGATAATTTTCATTACCCACATATCAGTACCAACATGACAATCTGAAATTGGAGGGAGTGCAAACTGTTGCCATTCACTGTGGGGCAGTGTATCCAACTGTTGCTTCCAATGTTTATTGGAATTCAGAAGATACATTGTTGGAATGCTAAACATATGTATTGCAATTTTGATGACAAATTTGTAGACATATAAATAAAACTGCAAAGCATACGTGAATGTGAAACATTTGTGTGTTCTTCGCTCCACAGAGTCAGTTGTAAAATAGCAAATCTGATTAAAGTCTCTTGGGATCCGTGTTGGATCCTTCCATCATATTAGATATTTCTGGCATGTTTAATTATACAGACAATTCTTAGCATAAGAATTCTGATTCTAGGCTGTGGATTGAAATTGAAAAAGTGCTGTATATTTCTGACCATGTATGTGCAAGGGAGTTGCCGCATTGCAGTTCATGGGCGAGAGCTGTATTACAAAACAATTTTCTATAAAACCAGTGGTATTTGTATGGAAAAATTCAAATGTCATCACCAGGGCCCGGATTTTGATGACCTGAAAATATTTAAGAAATGACCGAAAAAATCCAGAAAAATGACCTAAAATATGACCCAAAAATGTAATATGCAGGGCCCGGATTTTGATGACCTGTAAATATTCAAGAAATGACCGAAAAATTCCAGAAAAATGACCTAAAGGGGAAAAGAAAGAACACTTCGCTTCCATGTTATTCACATTTCAGAAAACATATGAAGGAAAATTCCCTAAAATGGCCAGAAACGACAAGAAATACCCTTAAAGGTACAAAAAATTACCCCCAAAATGAAAAAATTACCTTAAACCTAAAAATGACAAAAAATTACCCATAAAATTTACATTTCTGTAACCAGCAGTTCATATCCGAGATTTATATATTTAAGACCATTGCATAGGATACAAGGAAAAAAAGATGACATGTCATCAAAATCTGTCAATCAATATGTAGCCCTTGTGAGTTTTTTTTTCTAAAAAATAAATATATATAAAAGACGTGGGTCTATATATCCACTCCCCCATATACCTTCATGGCTTAGTGCGTAATTAGTTAAGCATGGACATTTTTACATACAAGAAAAGGCCTAGGCAATGCCCATCTGGCCCTCTGTAGCACAGTCTATTACATCTTACTTTATCATAGTGGTCGCACCGCGATTTTTGAATATATCTCTTAATTCTAGTAGAATTACTATTTAGTACATTTACATTTTTATTTTGTAATATAAATTTAGGAATTTTGTTTATGAAGTAACAGACGTCTTGCACAAATATTTTTTTTCCTTAGCCTTAAGAGCTTTGTAACTGACTTCAGGTATTATTTTTTGCTGTTCTCAAAAAAATGTCCATCATTGTTGCCCTTTGGTCCCCATACAGTTTACTATCCCAGAAGCTATGTTTCTCGGTTTGCAACCCTTTACCACATTCGCATTCAGCCTTGAGCACAACATTAAATCTACTTAATCTTGCTTTAAGAGTGGAGTGGCCTACTCATAAGATTTATTGCGACGAAAGCATGACGGTTAATTTGATATCGCGGAATCACGAACCCGAGCCATTCTCATTAAAACACCGAAAGGGACAGAGCGGAAAGCTGCTTTGAAAGGTTGCGAATTCATTCGTATATCGATTTGTGCTGCCATCTTGTATTAATTTTTTCTAAGTAAGAAAGCAGAATGGGCAGAACGTACGTATACAAGGCAGTGGCACGCTGTTTTCTGAAATTAAATTAGCCAATAAGGAAACAGGACTAGCATACTGCGCATTGCTTAGCCAATCACGTGCTTCCCATGAAAACTTACAGATTGTTTTAAGATGGCGGGTGAGTGTTTGTGTTGTACAGAAATGATTTTATACTTTTGTGTTTTACTTGTAGTTACTTACTAAGTTTGTGGATTTCAGATACATTATCTCTACAAGGCGAAGATGGAGAGAATTCAGATGATGGTGAGTCAGTGTCCTTAGTGGCATGTATTACTCTGTATGTATGACAAGTTCAATTGATACGCCAGACAGTGTTTGCATGGCGTGGTTGGTCGAATCCAATTTTCGTATTACAGGGGAGTGAAGTAACGAGTTGTTTGAGTTCTGCATTAGCTTTTAAAGTTAGTAATGGCTCGGCTTGTGAGGTTTACTCGTGTGAACGTGTATTAGTAAAATGTGTGCATGAAGATTTCACGAGTTACGATCCCGTACCTCTTTTCCTGAAATTTTAGCCTAGGATTTATTGAATCTGCTTGATATTTTATCATGTGCTTCAGGACGTTGACATCTGAATGTATGTCGACTCCAGGCATTGTATTTCATTGATATTACGTGGTAATCAAGGTTGATAATGAAAAACTTGTATTTTAGTGGAAAAGCACGTTTTTTTTCATAAGAGCCTACATATTCTCTTGAGATGGCAGTCAGATGCAATACGTTATACACAGAACTGTACGGATTTTGGCTGTTTGTGACTTGGATTGTGGGAAAGGGGTGTCTTCGAGTGTGATTGATTCCAGAAAATTATTTCAGGAGTCTTGGGACTCCTTGTTGAAATGTCTGTTTTGGAATAGTGGACTGCTTTCAAAGGGATGTGCACCAGGAAACTGTTTTAACAATTAGAATTCTGTATACTGCATTCTGTAAATAATATGTGTTCTATGTAGTGATTAAAAGTTTTCATTTAGAGTTTTTACCCAGCTTGTGTATTTAAATACCACTGTAGCATGTGTAGATAGATTGTGACAACACTGACCAATTTTTTTCTTTTTGCATAACCATAAACTACAACTTGGATATAGAAGGTCATAAGATATCAGTTCTTGTATTTCACACAAGAAAAAAAACAAGGAATTAAAACAGGCATTATGAGGTTAGGGGAAGAATGTTTGAGGTTTCATGTGGCATACCCTTAATGTTTGGAATAGTGAGTCCTTATGACAGATGTAGCATCTGTAATAAATTTATACTTTTTTTTTTCTTTTTGCAAAAGAGGACGAAGGAGTGTGGAAGGAATTGAATGCTGATCTTATTGTGTTACCTCTGCCACCAGGCAAAAACCCATTTGCAGTCAAGTAATATTAATAATTTGTGCTCTTCATCAGTTATTAGGGTGACCAGATCAAGTAGGCATGTAGCATGCATGGGAGAGAAGAGAATCTTGCTAGGAAAATTTGCAGGAAGGATGCCACTTGGAAGACATGGGTTTAGATGATGGGATAATATTGAGATGGTTCTAAAATAGTAGTGCATGAGAATGTAGACTGGATTCATGTGGCCCACAGCGAGAACTAGTGACAGGCTTCTGTGAACAACATTTTTTGATTAACTGCTAAATTGTGAAGATGGACTGAGCTCCATGGAATTTATGTATGATGGTAGGAGTTATTTTACAATGCTTTACTAACCTGGCATTTGCCTGGAAGTTTGACAGTATGGGGACACAAGCACGCCTAATTAGTGATCATACACTCACATGTTAGTGTTAACATAAGATACAGAAAAAATAATTCACTCTCAGCAAGTGTAAGCTTACTAAGGAAGAAATCCAAAATTTTAAACATTTAAATGTTTGTACAAACCTTGTTTTGTGTAAGTTGTAAAAATCTTCCTCTGAAGTTTATGTTGTTTCTCATGAGAAGACTGTCAATCACAAATAAAAGAATGAACAGTCAAACCGAAAATCAAACAAAAAAAATATCTGTAGAACAATTGTTGTAAGCAGATTTGTGATAACTGCTTCATATAGTGCTGGTTATTCACATAACTTGAAAGCTGCAGTAAAATAAAGCGTTTAAATTTGATGTCGATTGGAGAATTACACGATGGTGTAGTGAGATCATATTGTTGCTTGTTATTGAGATTAACTCCTGTTTCACTGTTGAATGATGATCTTACTTACTCCTCCCTTGTGCATATCTGTTTGAAAAAGGGGACAGAAATGTTAGGTGCTGTATACATTCTGTTGTTGAAATTGTCACTTCTTCTTTATTGGTGTTACAACCCAGTGTGGGTCTTGGCCTCCTCCATGATTTGTAGCAGTAAATTTTTTCTAGGGTGGGGTCAGCCCCACACCCAGCTTGCAGCCTGGAGGAGTAGGGACTACACTTTGTATGGCCATTACCCTTTGACCTCTCTAGCATGGGTGGACCTACCAGGAGCTCACAGTCCCACCAGAATAGCTCTCTGGCTCATTGGGATGCACATACCTTCTCTCCACAGTAAGGCAGTAGTCCTCAAGGATTTGTCTCATCCTCCAGTGTATTTGATTGTCTTTTTGTAATTTGTTACAGTTAGTATTCTGAAGTTAACATAACATGTTTTTTTTTTTGTATGAATGTTCTTGATTTTTAATCGGAAACTCTGAATCCACGACTCTCCATGGAACAGTTGACGTTGGCAAGATGACCAAGAATGTCCCATAAGTAGGCAGTGCATCAGAACCAAGATGAGCCTTCACAGTGTCTGACAAAATCGTTAGTTCTTGCCCTGTGAAACATGTTAAGAATAATTAACATGCACATTAATAGGCGATCCAGATGATTTTAAAATATACTGCCATGCCGGTGCACATGTTATCAATCTGTAGATGTATAGCTACATTAAAAGCTAATTATCACACTTCTATTCTTACTTACTCATGGAGTTGAGCCCTTCTCGAGGAGCCACCAATTCTGCGGCTACTCAAGAATTTCCCAGCATTTTATGGAACCCGGAGGTTCATTACTGTGTTCACAAGAGCCCTCCACTGTTTCCTATCCTGAGCCAGATCAGTCCAGTCCACACCGTCCCATCCTATCTCTCTAAGATCCATTATCATATGGGCCACCCACCTACACCTTGGTCTTCCCAGTGGTCTCTTTCCTTCTGGCTTTCCCACCAATATCCTATATGCAGTCCTCTTCTTCCCCATTCGTGCTACATGCCCTGCCAACCTCATCCTTTCTTTTATTGCTAGTGGGGTGGGACTAAGTCCCTTGCACTCCAGCCACTTCTGGCCTCTTGTACCAGCCCCAGATGATAGGTGAGGGTGATTGTGGACCAGTTGGTGGAATGAATTGGCAGGGAAAACCGAAGTACTCGGAGGAAACCTGCCCCAGCGCCACTTTGTTCACCACAAATCCCATTTGACCAGACCCGGGATCGAACCCGGGCCGCCGCAGCGGGAAGCCAGCGACTAACCGCTTGAGCCATGGCACGGCCTCTCGTCCTCCTTGATCACACTCCTATCCACTTGACAGAATGTCATGTCTGAGAAAATGAATTTCATCCTTTTCAGTTCGCAACAGATTCCACAGGTTTATTGTTTGAAGAATTCACAATGCAAGATAACCATGGTCACACCGGCATTATTGAATTAATGGTGGATTGAATCTGCAGATCAACTACGCATGTGCTGATGTAGATAAAAATGGCAGTCAATTTTGAAGTTCTTTGGATCACCCATTAGTAACAAGTACTTAAGTTCCCTAACTCTGAGGTTCAGAGAATCGCATGAAATGGATATTTCTTACCTCCACGAGAGTTATCTCACTTGCTTCTGATGAAGAAGTGCCATGGGTTCCTCATGTCTTCTGGGATGTAACATCATGTAGTCTTGTGAAAGCCAGTCCATGTTATGTTGTAACACATTTCCTCTGTCTTCAACAAGCAGAGCTGCCTGCATTATTCTTGTTTCTTGCTTGGCTTACTCTTCTACGCTGAAGATGGAGGCCATATGTTCCTCTGAAACACACTGGTTGACTTTCAGTGGACTACACAGTATAAAATATTATTGCCTTCCAATGTGATTGATAAATGTTTTTTTTTTTTAATCTTTCATCCTTTACATGTTGGAACGACCATCTTCAGAAGGACATATCAATACATGTGGACACTACTGTTACAATGTCATTGGTCATTATCTATACATACAAACACTATTATTACAATGTCATGATCTTCTATACTCTTAATAGTGTGACGGACCAGGATCAACCAAGTCGTACTACGCAGTGTTATAGCCCAGAAGATAAAACTGTTAATCACCATTGCTGTGGGAACCTCATATCCAACATGTGACACTCCATCACAAATATCTGAGATGGGTTCATGTAGTAAAAATTTCATGTGACCCTTTGAACTTCAGAGTTGCTTAATTATGTAACACTAGTTGGCTTTACTGCACTACATGGCACTATATCCCAGAAGATAGAACTCTTCAAGTGTCATATGCTTTGAGCCACTTTAAAGTAGAGTGAAGTGCAGATACTTCCTTTTGTAAGGGCACTTATTTATCCTGCAGTACCTAGAACACTTCAGGTACATTTGTCTTAGTGGCAAATGCTTTAATGTGCAGAAATCCTCGCAACACTGGTAGCTCTAGCGCCAGTTTTATGCACATATTATCTGCCTGTATTCTTTGCAGACAATCAGTGGTAATGCTACAGCAGTTTTTCCAGTGTGTTTTCTTTTTTTTTCTTTTCAAATGCATCTATTTTGTGATAACTGTTGTGACATAACCCCTGAAACCGGAATAGTCCACAGCTAGACAGCAGCTCACCAGGCACATTTCTGCAGCAACGGATAAACGCAGAGTAATAGAGAAATTGTCGGGTTTGTGACTTATATTCGGTACTCCCCAACGTTATAAAGGGGGAGGAATGGCCGCACCATAGCTCAAGCGGTTAGTCGCTGGCTGCCCACCGCGGCTGCCCGAGTTCGATCCCAGGTCTGGTCAAATGGGATTTGTAGTGGAATAAGTGGCACTGGGGCAGGTTTTCTCCGAGTACTTCGGTTTCCCCTGCCAATCTTCATTCCACCAATTGCTCCACAATCACCCTCACCCATCATCTGGGGCTGGTACAATAGGCCAGAAGTGGCCGCAATACAAGGGACTTAGTCCCACCCCACTCGCAATAAAAAAGGCGGGGGGGGGGAACACATAATTGATTCATTGATTCTTTGTTCGTCATTTGTTCTTAGTGATCTGTAGTTGACCGGTTTGTAAATCAGGACCAAGTCAGTCACAGTGAAAGAGAAGACATTCGTTGTCCAGTAAGGGATGGAGCAAGTCTTAAGCTGTCATTGATTGTGAGCCGTTATAATTGATTGTGATAAAGAGTGATTGTACAAGATGGTGTCAATCCAGAACCAGTTATTAGTCACAGAACCTTGGACACGTGACGTTTTTGCATCAGAAATGGTTATGAACATAAACACGTGAGAACTGCTGCTGTAGTCATGAGACTTAGGATGTTTTTGTGAACATCATTTTCAAAAATGCATCTTACATAAGCAAGAAGCACTGCTTGTTTTGATATGTCCACTGATTAATTCTGCTTCATATTATAGTAAGAGCTTCTTTGTTGCAGTTATCAGTTTTGACTTTATGTCCAATTGTGGTGTCATCTGTTCTTTCACTGTGTTTTATGGGAAATACATTTTTATGTCTTTTCTTCTGTGGATCACCAAATCTCAGAATATGCTTTGGTAGGCAAAGTAAGATCTTCTGCGATGGTGCAAATTCGTTACGTTTTTCAACCTGGTTTGAATCGCCAAGTTGCTTTCAGGTTTCCTTACAGATGGTTACTATTTGCTTTGTACGAGTATTTCACATTCTTTATAAAGTTAATGTCTATGCCAAGAAAGTGCTGCCAAGGCTTGTTTCACAAATCTGACTAACAAGTAATGAGATGTTGTTAAAATTCCGATAACCGCATAATGTAATTTCATTGGGCATTATTACTCTGCAGACAGCACATCGTGGCTTGTCATGCCAAACAGTGAACTTGTAGCCTGTAAAATTGCAGTGTGTACCTTTGAAGGACCTCAGTCTTTCAATAAGTTATTATTTTGCTGTCTCTTACTGTTTTTGAGGAGCTGGGATAGCTCAGTCAGTATAACAACTGGCTGTAGACTGGAGGACAGAGGAGTTAGGGTTCAGGTCCCGGCAAGGCAAAAATGTTTGCTTCTCCATGTCATCCAGACCAGCTCTGGGGTCCACCAAACCTTCTATACAGTGGGTACCAGGAACTCTTTCTTCGGGGGTAAAGTGGCAGAGGTGTGAAGCTGACCACCCCCCACCAACTAGTGCCGAGGTTAAGAAAATGTGGATCTGTACATCCCCCCCCCCATACACCTTCATGGCATAGTGCTTAGTTAAGCACAGGGACAACTTTACCTTACTGTTTTTGCTGCTGACAGTTCATAGGAGGACTCTTTACATGAATTTTGTTACTAGATGTTTGTTTGGGGGAAGCCAGCATAGCATACAGGGTTATGATTGGAAAACCTCATGGGCCTCAGTACCATGGAATTATTTACTGGGTACATGTATGAAATAACTAAAGAATAAATAGTATACACTTTTGCCTGGAAAATCTCATAAGATACCACTTAAGAGACTTAGACGTATATGAGAGGATAATATTAAAATGGATTGTACAGAAATAGACCGAAAACGTGAAGTGGAACAGGAAAGAGAACATAGGTTCCATAGTAGTGGGGAATGCCCTAATTGTTTTAATATCATTGGTTGGAGAAAATGCTGTGACTAATTTCTTTCGAATTTTGTCCATTACAGATATAAATTGGTACGCAACAATGCTTGTTTCAGCCTTCTAGAATATGATGCCATGTTGTTTGGTAGATGATGGTACCAACGTTTTCAGAGGAATCTCCTGCCTCCATTTTCAGAAGGTGGAGGTAGCAGGAGGTTGGTGCCTGTTCTCCAAACTACATGTCATATCACAGAAGGCCACCTGAGAACCCACCTGTCATATGGAGTTGTTGTCATTTTATGGAAAAATATATTGTTGTATTGACATGACTTGGCGAACTGGAAACAGAGTATACCATTTCTTTGGTAGAGAAGTTGGGGTTCAACTGCTATGGCCCGGTCAACTGAAATTATGTTTTCCGTTCTAGAGATGTAATCGGTTTTCTTCCATGACATAATCAGCAGAAGTTAGGTTGTGACATTTCCTCTGCCACTAATCATTCGGCTCGAATTTGGGTATGGAATTCCAGAATCGGGGGAGGAAATCACACTGTAGTCAGAAATAGTTTCATCTTCTGTTTTATTAAATGGTCGTCACATTGGAAAATGTTTGAAATAAAAGTTGAGCTTGTTTATGTGGTACATTAATTTCCCATATTGTGAGCAGTTTTTGAGGAAACAGATGTTTTGTTTGAGCTTAGTGTATAAAGTAGCGGTTATATTGAACCGATATGAAGCAGAAATGAGTTCCTCCAGCAGCTTTTAGTGGAGACTGCCTCTACTGAATTTCATCGAAATCCATTTTGTATTGGGGGTACTTTTAACCCATAGAGGTAAAAATAAACTTGTCCCTGTGCAATGAAGACAAAGGGGGGCGTAGTGATATAGCTCTGCCGTTCGTACCTCGGCACTAGCTGGAGGTGAGTGGTCAGTTTCACGTCCCGGCCACTTTATTCCCTATCCAATGGATAAGAGGCTGATTGGGCCCCAGACCCGGTTTGGACGCTGCGGAGAAGAGAAAAATCTTGTCCCTGCCAATACTATTGAACCTACCTACTTATGGAGCTGAGCCCTTCTTGAGAAGCCGCCAATTGTGCAGCCACTCAAGAACTTCCCAGCATTTTATGGAACCCGAAGGTTCATTACCGTGTTCACAAGAGCCCTCCACTGGTCCCAGTCCTGAGCCAGATAAATCCAAACCAATCTCTGTAAACCCATTTTAATATCGTCCAGCCACCTACGTTTTGGTCTTCCCAGTGGTCTCCTTCCTTCTGGCTCTCTCAGCGGTATCCTATATATATTGAACATAGACGAAGCAAAATTAAATTTGTCCTGCAACTTTAATATAAGATCGCTTCAACAAAATGCCTTCAAAATTCAAGAACAGTTAGAAGAATACGGTTCGTAATTGCTTTCCATCGTAAAGAAAGCTATTCTTTATAAGCAGAGTTGCTTGCCTCAGTTGTATCGATTCGTATGTCTTCATGGTGAAAGGGAAGTCTGTCTTTATTTTTGTGTTACTGAGCTGAAGGGACGCACTGCATCGTAGGAGCAAGGCCAGGAGGCCTGATACATCCTGCGACCCCTCGACCATTCATCCGTCGCGTTCCTCCCCTCCCCATTCCGTATGAAAGTCGTATCGGGGAGAGAATGGTAGCTTCGTTGGGACCACAGTGTGCTTGCTAGCCCGCTGTTAGGTGCGTCCACTTTCAGAGGATTTCTCAAGTATGTTTTCTTTCTTTTTCATCCGGATCGTATGTAAAAATGGAATCGTTTCGGTCTTGTGAAGTGCAGTTTAGATAATGCAGACCCGAATGTACACATCAGCTTCTGTTTGTGACAAGTAAGTTTCAGTTACTTTGCTGATGTGTCTGTTCCTACGCAGGGAACACTTGAGGAAACGGAATAAAAGTAGGCCATTTATGTGTATTAATATACAAATTAAAGTATTCGTTTGTTGGCAGATGGTGTTACCTCATTAAGATTGTGCAGTATCATAATTTAATACCTAAGCCATAACTGATATTTTGTATATGTCGGAAACACGTACAAGGCGTTCGAGAACGAATATTTCGACGTAAGAAAGAAGCAACAAGAGGAAGGGACGTATTACGTAATGTGGAACCTGCACCTATGAAGATGGGAGAGACGAACGCGGACCCATGTTTTTTTTTTGTTTGAAATCCTGTAGAGAAGGTAGTTCTTGTGTGTGGATGGAAGGTTAAATGAATAAGAGATCTTGTACGTGGAATATCGGATGGGGTGGTATGGACTGGATTAATCTGGCTCAGGTTAGGGACCACTGGAGGGCTCTTGTGAACACGGTAATGAAACTTCTGGTTCCATAAAATGTTGGGGAAATTCTTAGAGTAGCTGCGCAATTAGCAGCTTCTGAAGATCTCGGCAGTATGGAGTTGGTTGGAATGATAATATTAAAATGATGCATTAATGCACTATTTAACCACGCTCTCAGTAGATTACTCTGTATAGCGTCGAATGGTATTATGATATGTGAATAATGAATTGTAAAAGACATGGAAGTGAGCGGTCGTGGCTGTTACAGCACTTGTCTAGAGGGACTGAGGAATGCCACGATGAACCTAGGATAGCCGGTATTCAGGTCTAGATTTGAACCCACATCTTACAAAATAAGAAACGGCAGTGTTATCCACTCGACTGCGACATGAGGTGAAGTGGTTTTTAGGAAAATAGGTTTCGAGTAAGTTATATTATCAGCCGTGGAGGGATTGGCGTATTCTCATGAGATTTTGTAGAACGTTTGTGTTGAGTTCTTAGCAGCCCTTTGTTTTGAGGAACTGCCGCCAGGATACCCGCTCTCTTGTCACACGTCTCCATGGTTTCTCCATTCCTTCCAGTTCAGCCACGACATCAGCCGTCCGCATATTTCTTACCCTACTTACAGAGCTGAGCCCTTCTTGAGGAGAAGCCAAATCTACAGGTACTCAACAACTCTGAATTTTATGGAACCTAAAGGTTTGTGGGAACATCCCGCATACTATCACACTGTTTCGCCGATCAACGGACAACACTCACTCCTAAGTCAATAGCACATTGCTGTCAGCTCTCATATTTATACAGCACCCACTGTCCGGCTCACTTTTCACCATCTCGCGCGCTAACCAATCACATTGCTGCCACCACTCAAATTTATACAGCACTCGATGCCCAGCTCACTCGTAATCATTACACGCGCTAGCCAGTCAGCGCTCACAATCGCCACTACAAGTCAAAGCTCCGCCCACCAAGATTGGTATAAAAGACAGAGCTCCAACCCAGCAATCATGAAATGACAAACCCGACCTCTCGTCAGAGAGGGCGCCCAAAATGGACAGGACAGCAACTTTCACAAAGAAGAAAACATCTGGTCATGAGCCCCAGTTGGGGCTCGACACCAAGACAGACTGACTGACCGTCAGCTGCAACATGACTTTGACTTATCATCAGTGACCACACCAGCCAGTCAGTCATCACACTGGTCCAGAGATCGGCTCTTCACTGCGTCAGGGACGGCTGCCTCGGCTCTCCGGCGGTCATCCCCAACACACCGGGCAACAGACGCAGCTGCCGCCACTCCAGCGACCGCGCTCCGCGACCAGACGTCTTCCAGCAACCACGCTCTGCGACCAGACAACTAACTCAGCTTCCGCTACATTAGCCAACACACCGTAGCCAACATCTATTTCTACGGGCGCATTCAGCCCTACATCACCGGCCAGACAGACAGCCGAACGGCCGTAAAACTATCTACCGCGGTGGAACAAACTGCCCTTTTCAGGGCCCACAAACTTTCCGAAGTGGTTATCTATTGGAACATCGACAAAGCCCACAGGTTCATTGCCGTGTTCACAAGAAATCTCCACTGGTCTCTCTTCTGGGCCAGGTCAATCCAATCCATACCATCCCATTCTGTCTAAGATCCCCTTAAATATTTTCCACCCACTTACACCTTGGTCTTCCCAGTGGTCTCTTTCCTTCTGGCTTTCCCACCAGTATCCTGTATGCATTCCTTTTCTCTCCCATTCGTGCTACATGCCCTGTCCATCTCATCCTCCTTGACTTGATCATTCTAATACTTGGAGAACAGTACACGTTATGAAGCTCCTCATTATGCAGCTTTCTCCAACCTCCTGTCACTTCATCTCTCTTATGTCCAAATGTTCTTTTCAGCACGCTGTTCTCAAACACCCTCAGTCTATGTTCCTCCCTTAATGTCAGAGACCAAGTTTCACACCCATACAGAACCACAGGCAAAATTATAGTTTTGTATATTCTAATTTTTATTTATTTTTTTTTTTTGGACAGGCGAGAAGACAAAAGGTTCTTTCCACATTTCATAATTTTACCTCTTTTATCTTTCGAAATCATGTAAGGCAGTTGAAATAGGGTCGTTAAATTAACCAACACCTCATATGAAGTATATGTCACCGTAACACAGTCGTTAAGCAGGTTTGTAACTATTAACAACGTGAAGTGAGCTGAACTCATGTTGCATAGATTTATAGTGCTACAGGCATATAGCTATTATTGTTATTGATGTCATTTCGCGTTTGTGTGAACTGTGTAAGTATTGATTCTGTCTGCCGTTTCTTAAGCGCAGATTCAGTCTACCGTTTCGTAAGTACAGATCCAGCCAGCATTTATTTGTCTGATACATCATGAAAACTTCTCACATGTACCATGTTTCTTTACTGCCATCTGTGAGCCGATTGTCGAGAGAAAATGTGGGCGCCTCGACGTCAGAACCCCATGGGCCTTCACTGCCTGTTACAGGGATAGCCTTACCTTATACCATGTTTCTGTTTGTAATTGTTGACTTACAGACTATATTACTTGCATTATATGTAGGCATACGTCTGATATATCGCCACACGATGTTTCGCATGTCTAACTCCAGTAGTTATTGCCATCAAATCGAAAGCAAATGAATTTCGCACGGCCGCCATATTGACATTATACTTTGTACCAAAAATGAATTGCCATGAAAGCTTCAGCGCTTTCGGGGATATTATACGTACAGAATTCCAGATTCTAAACGACATGACGTTAGTTCCCTCCCGTTGCACAAATTCAGAGTATCACGTTAGGATTTCCTTCTGTGGCATAACGTTAGTATCTAGTCTCGTGATAGGCGGGAAACTGGTACATAAATAGGACAGCCCCAAGCAAACTTCCGTTAGGCCATAGCATGCAGCCTGTATATTTTCGTTCATAAGTTCTAACGGCTTTTAACTAATGTCCTCATTTGTGCTGACTATTGAACGTAGTGTCGATTAGTTTTTCACAGAGTCACGTGTAACACTATGTTCTATAAAACTGATTCACTTTATTTTTATTTATTAACTTTATTAAAGTTATTAACTTTAAAAGTATCGATATCTGCTGTTGTTGTTTATGTTGTCTGTGTGCAGGTCCTCTCGACGCGCATGCGTGTTTGAGTTGGTTGTGTTCTCTCTTGTGTGTTGTGCTGCATGTCCTTTTCTCGCATGCGAATGTAATTTTGTTTTGTTACTGTCTTCAAAGTAGTGATCTTTGCTACACTTTCGAAAGATTTATTGCCTATGTATTCATAATATTCTCCTGACGAGATACGAACATGCAGAATACTAACATATCTCTGGTTTTGCTTACAGACCAACCTCCTTGGTAGTGCCTAGAACCACTGTAAATGCTGTTTTTCTTTATGGTATTTATGTTTTTGCCCAATAAATTATGTATCATCCGCATAGACCTTAAATTACGTCCCACTCAATTCCATCCCAATATGATATTCTCGAAACTACGAATGACATATTCTAAAGGAAAGCACCCTAAGTAGCATTTCGAGATTGAGACATCGTTAATTTGCAGGCAGAAGATCCGAAGCAAACGAAGGGGAATTGCGAGTCTAGTGGTTAGTAGGTGGTTATAAGAACTTTTCTAAACAAACTATTTCAGCGACGAACTTAAACATTTAACTGCCTCGTTTCTGGATTGGATCCCTCGCATGATGTTGATGTGTTTCCAATCCGTCAATAAGAAAAGCTTCTCTGGCTCTGAAACAATTTGACGACAGTGTGTGCAGTATTACTACAGTGTACGCTGTCTCATAGTTTTACCAAGGGAATGACTTCATTGAAAGTTGTTTGTTAAAGGAAAGCGAAGTTCACGTTTAAAGTTTGAGTCCCGGTTGGGTCAAGAATTTTCTCTTCTCCAAATCGTTTAGGCCGGCTCTGGGGTCCACCCAACCTCCAATGCAGTGGGTACCGGGGGCTCTTTCCCCGGTGATAAAGCGGTTGTGACGTGAAGCTGACCAGTCAGTGCCGAGCTCAAGAAAATGTGGATCTATACATCCACTTCCCCATACACTTTCATGGCGTAGTGCTTAATTAGTTAAAGACAGGACCAACTTTACCTTCTTACCTTGGACACCAGGGAGCACGCGGTAGCGTATTTGGTTGAGGCAGTATGCTACAAGCCAGAAGTCCCGATGAGGTCATTGGATTTTTCTCAGTTGACCTAATCCTTCCGGCCGCACTATGGCCCTGGGGTGGACTCAGCCTCTTAACAGAAATGAGTAGCAGGAATATTCTTTGGGGGTAAAGGGCGGCCGGCGCGTAGGGCTGACAACCTCACCACCATCTATGAACCCATTGTCTAGATACTTTGGGACCCTCAACATCTCTCAACCCTATGGGTTTCCACGGCCTGTTACAGGGATAGCTTTACTTTACTTTGCAGACCTTGCTTCGGTTGCTTTCGGAAACTGTCGGCTGTTGTCGAGTCTCCTTGTCAGCCCCTGCGTGCGTTTGTAGCGGGATTTCTTTGGGGGATGGTGGCATACAGGACCGTGTGTTGCCAAGACAGATGCTTTCCACATTTGTTCACACTATGAACACGAAAGCAACTAATATGTGAATGTAGCATCAAGTCTGTTGAGAAAAAAAAATGTACACGAGCAGCATTTTGTCCTGTTGAAGTGCCACCAAAAATACTTAACATCAACGAGAAAAGTCACCACGTTTAAATAAAAATACTAAACTTGATAGAATCGAAATATTTGTCAGCAGTGCTGCTGTGTAGACGTGCGCTACGAACGTTTCCAGCAAAGGTGAACATTACAACACCTTCCACTGCCGTTCATGACTGCCATCTTCTTCTCCTGTTCGTGATTACTGCCAGCTGACTTGTAGCATGCAACGGCAATGTAAGCAAGTGTTCACATCACGTTGGTCTAGAAGTGGCGCTTTAGACCTGTATTCGGAAGGTGCTGGTTTCGGACCTTGGCCGGAAAATGACGATTCTGAGGTTTTTCATGCTTACCTCAGCCCCTCCAGGCGAATGTCAACATAGCACCTTAATTATAATTAGGACACGGCCGCTTCCTTCAAAATCATTTCCAGTTCATCATTAGCCATCGAAACATCCGATACTACAGACATATAGTGTCGATATTAAAAGCGTATTTAAATAACAAAAAAGCAAATGTTCTTGATATATATGGGCCTAAGGATAATCTTGGGGCTCGACGTCATGTAGTTTAATCAGTTTGCAAGTTCTCTATCAGAGTGCTTGAGTAGGCCTCTTCATGAAAGAAATACGAGTAAATCTGTCGCGTGACTAGACATGGGGTTTGGATTGATAATTGGATTTATTGAACGTTTATAACTCGTAATTACAAATAATTATAACACTGATTGCACACACACACTAATAAATCACTACTGCAATGATTAAGTCTTCTCAGTCTGCTTTTTCTTCACTAGTTGTTGCTTGGTATCGGCGTCTAACAATGCAACTCAAGATTTACTAATCACCTCCAACTTCCGACTGACTGTCAGGCCGGGTTCCGAGTTCCGCGGAACTCCGCCATATTTTACTGTCACACAACGTGTCGAGTGCCTACTCTAAGTTAACCTCNATTAGCCATCGAAACATCCGATACTACAGACATATAGTGTCGATATTAAAAGCGTATTTAAATAACAAAAAAGCAAATGTTCTTGATATATATGGGCCTAAGGATAATCTTGGGGCTCGACGTCATGTAGTTTAATCAGTTTGCAAGTTCTCTATCAGAGTGCTTGAGTAGGCCTCTTCATGAAAGAAATACGAGTAAATCTGTCGCGTGACTAGACATGGGGTTTGGATTGATAATTGGATTTATTGAACGTTTATAACTCGTAATTACAAATAATTATAACACTGATTGCACACACACACTAATAAATCACTACTGCAATGATTAAGTCTTCTCAGTCTGCTTTTTCTTCACTAGTTGTTGCTTGGTATCGGCGTCTAACAATGCAACTCAAGATTTACTAATCACCTCCAACTTCCGACTGACTGTCAGGCCGGGTTCCGAGTTCCGCGGAACTCCGCCATATTTTACTGTCACACAACGTGTCGAGTGCCTACTCTAAGTTAACATCTTCATAATATAAACAAATCTGAGAGGAAATTGACATTTGCATTTCTTTTTATGCTTCATTCTGGATGTTGAAATAATAGACCCAAAAGAATTTGTTACCAGTTCTCTGCAATTTAATCGAGCCATTTATATGAATAATTGCCAGGCGTGTACATATCGGCAGTGTTAAATTATCTGGACATGAGCTGAAAGTTACACGCTGACGTCATGACTTTATTGTAGCATAGCGTAATCATTTTGGTGTATTTGCCCCCCCCCCGCCCCTGTTGTTTAATTATCTTTGACAACCGCTAGACTTCTGGAGAATGTGTTTTGGATGCAAAATGTGTATCATTTCTCTTATTCCTTTTATTCCAAACATTTTTACACAAAAGGTGTGAAAAGGAACCCATGTAGGTCCTCGTGTAAATAGTCGACAAAATTATCCGATCCATATGAAAATCGAAAGGCTCTGCAGATCTCCATATGACGTATCCGTTATTATTGTCCGAGTTTAACCGAAATTGGACGAGGTCGACGAATCATAGTTGAATTGCCGCAGCCTCTAACAGACATCAGTACCAGGAATCTTCCTGGAGGTAAAGGGCGGTAAAAGGCTGCCAACCTCACCGCCCTCTATGAGCCGATTGTCCAAAGAAAATGTTGGAGCCTCGACGTCTCACAACGCTATGGACCTCCACGGCCTGTTACAGGGATAGCATTACTTTTTTTTTTTTTTAAGTTATTCTCCAATGCAGTTTTCATGGAAATGCTTTCAGTGGCCCGAGTTTACATGCGTTCAGGCGGTCCGCGTTGTATCAAAAGAAAGTAAGCGATTCTTCCCAGATTATTTTGTTTTTCTTTCTTTAAGCAATTTTTAGAATATCTTGTGCCTTGCAAGATTTGATTTCCTCACACGTAAGTTGCCCTGGTGTAACATATTCCATAATGTCACGTGACCGTCTTGTTGGTATTATTGCTGGCAGGAAAATAAAAATTGATGGGGTTTGCTTCAAGAGGCAAGACGTTCATACATAATTTCATGAAAATGCATCATTTGATTCAAGTTACAAGTTTGGGCATGAGTGAGCGTTTCCTTATGAAACAAAGAAAGTAGCCTAAAATAGTCTAAACGTAGTAGGGACAGTAGTAGCTACGTAATCTTACGAGTCTAGGATATCTGATAAGGTGTGTGACAGATTTGACCTTGCATGTTTCGTGGATGTCGGACCGACATTGTCAGGAATGCGGAATAGCACTGCGAGCAGCTCAACAGTTAAATGTTGTCAACATAATTCGTGATTGGACATCGACAAAACTTTTTTGCTCTAAGATCAGTATTATTATTATCTTACCGTCTCTGTTTTACAAGTAGTCGCATTTCAAAATTTTGTACTCGTTTCTTGTGTCATTTAACCAAGCTGCATGTACACACCAATATAATCTAATATTGTGTACACCACGACGTTTTTGTTTATGTAATATTCTGCTTTCTCTGTTTTGTTGTCCGTAGGCGTACATTATAAAACCTAATGCTTTCTGTTCTGTCGTTATATACGGTATCATGTAGTTACGGATAGGAAGGGCCGCGCCATAGCTCAAGCGGTTAGTCGCTGGCATCCCACCGCGGCGGCCCGGGTTCCATCCCGGATCTGGTCAAGTGGGATTTGTGGTGGACAAAGTGGCGCTGGGGCAGGTTTTCTCCGAGTACTTCGGTTTCCCCTGCCAATCTTCATTCCACCAGTTGCTCCACAATCACGCTTACCTATCATCTGGGGCTGGTACAATAGGCCAGAAGTGGCCGTCGTACAAGGGACTTGTTGACTGCTGTGGGAGGTACATTAAATCGGTATTTTCGTTATCCTCCTTCGCCGAAAGAAGTTCATAGTTCAGACTACCTCTATATAACAGCACCGCTTAGTGGTCATAGTTCTGTCAATTTTATTATCTTAGAATAAATATGATTGACGTTTCAGAACTTTACGTACCCATAGGCAGCATATGAAGTAAAACGGTAGTGTACCGCAAGGGCTGTAATATACAGGAGCGTACACAGCTATGATATTGATAACTCCAGTAATTTCTCTTTCAAATGCTAACGGCTTTATGCGTGCTTATACAGGGTGTTTCACGACTTTAGGACATAACTGCAGGAGGTGATTTCCTAGGTCTTTGTGATCAAAAAAGTTCATATAAACACGTGTCCGATTTTGGACGGTTACGGAGTTATGACCGTTTTTTCATTCCCGTAAACGCCCTCGTGTGAACCGAGATGCTTTGCTCGGTCGCATTCTGGACGCCGCTGACCACATAAGAAACAGCCAGCTGAAGCCGCTACGTGCTACCCGCGCGGTTCACAACCGAGCGGCAGCCTGTGTTGCGGCCGGCGGTGGCATTTTCAAAAAACAGCTTTAAGCACCAGTAAATTCAAATTAAAGGTAATTTCACGAACTTAGCTTTACATTCATACTTTAAAAGTATCATGTATTATGCTGGTTTATTATTTTCTTCCGTTTATTGTCAGTAATCGTTACCTTCTATTCTGAGTTTAAAACGGTCATAACTCCGTAACCGTCCAACATGTTTATATGAACTTTTTTGATCACAGAGACCTAGAAAATCACCTCCTGCAGTTATGCCCTAAAGTAGCGGCCTCCGTAGTCTAGAGGTAACGTTCCCACCTCATGACTCGTAGTACGCGGGTTCAAATACCCGGCGGAGGTCGTCGAGTTTTTAAGGGCGAAAAATTCAGGGAACAAGTCCTGCGGGAGGGACTTTAAGCCGTGGGTCCCGTGTCGTAGCTTTACGGCACGTAAAAGAACCTCATATCTCCAAAGGAGGTCACTGAGCCAAATTAACGGACGTTTCCCGCCCAACAGCAGTCTCTAATACCTCTGGTAGATGGGGGAAGCATTATAGATACCTCTCAGCTAGTAGAGCCGGTCTCGCTGGCTGGGCGGGACTGATGGTAAGCACCAGTACCGGTAGGATATATAGAGACTGCTAGAAATCATAGAGGGAAGCACAATGGACCAATACAGGTCTCAGTGCAGGGGGAAACCCACCCTCTCCAATAACTAACTTACTATGCCCTAAAGTCGTGAAACAGATGTGTTAATCATGTATATACTGTATTTGAACATAAGATGCCCTCGAACTTGAAGATAAAACCAGTTTCTCAGTGTGTATTTTAAGAAATAAATTTAGAAAGATGCGCATTCCTCTAATTCAAGGCGCACATAAATTTTTCAAGGGGAAAAAATGTGTAAGATGTGCGTCTTATATTCGAAGTAATACGCTATTATAAACAATTTATGTTATAAGTATTTTCCAAAAGTACGAACAAACAGCTCGAAAACAAGGGGAATTCGTTCAGTTTTCGTTGGCAACAATATTTGTACTATATGAGCCGCTAGTGGCGCTCCGATCACTGTCAAAGGAAAATAGCGTCACACGTCCAGAAGGTTCGACAGGACTAGCAGGACCCATTTCTTGGCCCCCTAGAACCCCGGACTTCACTGCATACAATTTGTATCTATGGGGAATGTGTGAAAGACGGGGTATACGAACCTCCGATGCCACAGTCCCTTCGAGAGGGAATTACACAGGTCGTAGCCAACGTCGATGATGAGTCAAGTTGCGGCGTGCAGGGGAAGAGTTGGAATGTCGTGTTGACGTTGACAGAGTAACTAATGAAGCCCCAATCGAGCATCTCTGTATATACTTTATGAGTTTTCGTGCAGTTTTCAAGACATTTCATGTTTGTATCTGTGACCGTTTCGAAAATACAGAAATTTATTATCACCTAAATCATTTATAACAGTCCTGTCTTGTGTGCACATTATCGACGCGTCAGGTCCAAGCATTTTCTGGAGCATGACCCCCCCAAAGACTCCCTACTTTTATGATCATCCCTCAGAATGAGGGACTGAAACATATGACTGGACATAAAACCTGCAAGTCCCCGCATCTATAGCCTCGCAACACACGCGTCGGACACAACGAAGTGGATTTTCACGGTATTTGATTTTCATTGATGTGTACTTATTTTCGAAAACTGCATAATGAGGAGCTTCATAAATTGTACTCTTCTCTAAGTATAATTAGAATGGTCAAGTCGAGGAGGAGATGGGCAGAGCATGTAGCACGAATGGGAGAGAAGATGAATGCATATAGAATATTGGTGGGAAAGCCAGAAAGAAGGGGACCACTGGGAAGACCAAGACGTAGGTGGGTGGGCAATATTGAAATGGATTTTAGAGAGATAGGGTGGGATGGTATGGATTGGATTGATCTGGAGCAGGATAGGGACCAGGGGAGGGCTCTTGTGACTGTGGTAATGAGCCTTTTGGTTCCATAAAATGCTTGGAAGTTCTTGAGTATCTGCAAAATTGGCGGCTCCTCAAGAAGGGCTTAGTTCCATGAGTGATGATGAGGGTACTTATTTTCAGCGACAGAATTAGAATTGGGGATCAGCGTTAGTCCGTGTAGCGTTAAGACTGGGCCTTATGGGCTGTAGTTTTCATTGACGACTGTCGTGAGAATAAAAATTTTCGTAAATTCTTTGTACGTTGGCAACGGAGAGTGCTCTTTCCCCGAGGGTGAAGCATTCGTTGGCCTGAAGCTGACCACTTACCTCCCATCTGTTGCCGAAGTTACTGACGTACGCCGGAAAATAAACGCGCGAGAGATGGAACAAGTGGGCAGTTATTGCATCACATAACTAGGATGAATACAGCCACTTACTGTTATGGATACTGGAATCTAAGGTGGAGGCTGCCATGAACCCAGACATGCAACTGTAGTGCATGTCGCGTAACTTCGGAACAGAGATCTTCAAAATCTGATAGTAGTTCAACTAGCCAAAATGAAATCCCTGCCTGGTTTGGAAGCCGAAAGTTACAGCAGCTCGCGCCATTGGTCCTTATCCTGAATCCAGTCCATTAACTACGTCCTTATTTCCATAACGTCCATTTTAATAGTATCTTCCCGACTGCCGTCCTCTCGGCACTACAGCTGAGGAAGAGCTTTGGCCTTGAAAAATGCCCCCATTCTTCTCTGCACTTCGGTTGTTCAGACGGTGAAGCGTCGAGTGGTAGAGTGAAGAAACGAGAAGAATATGAATGGAAGAGGTCGTGGCCCATCTTTATAACTGCTCCCTAGTATTTTCAACTGATCTTTTCTCTTCATGTCCTCTGGCCGAAATTCATAGACCTTTCTCATCTTACGCGTGCTACATTCCCTGTCATCATGCTTGGTTTGATATTTGTTGTAGAGTAAAAATTAAGCTCCTCGTTTTATGTTTCCATTGTCGTGTTTCTCTTCCTCCTTAAACAAAAACAAACTCCGTGGCTTTAGTCGGTAAGCGAACTATACCGACCGAGTGACAGCCGCTTGTCGGCGAAGTTAGTGCCAACTTCAGCGGATAAAGGGTGTCACGTGGGCAGCGCAGCGAATCCCCAAGGCCGTTAATCTCGGTTTTCTAGACCGGAGCCGCTATTTGCTTGAAATAGCTCCTCAGTTATCCCCACGGGGCTGAGTGGAGCCCGTTCCAGACCCACTTACTTATGGAGCTGAGCCCTTCTGGAGGAGCCGCCAATTCTGCAGCTACTCAAGAATTTCCCAGCATTTTATGGAACCCGAAGGTTCATTACCGTGTTCACAAGAGCCCTCCACAGGTCTCTATCCTGAGCCAGATCAATCCAATCCATGCCATCCCATCCTGTCTCTAAGATCCATTTTAATACTGTCCACCCACCTACGCCTTGGTATTCCCTGCGGTCTCTTTCCTTCTAGCTTTCCCACCAATATCCTATACGCATTCCTCGTCTCCCTGCCCTGCCCTGCCCACCTCATCCTCCTTGACTTGATCATTCTAATTATACTTGAAGAAGAGTACAAGTTATGAAGCTCCTCATTATGCGGTTTTCTCCAACCTCCTGTCACTTCATCTCTCTTCGGTCCAAATATTCTCAACACCCTGTTCTCAAACATCCTCAGTCTATGTTCCTCCCTTAATGTCAGAGACCAAGTTTCACACCCATATAGAACCACAGGCAAAATTATAGTTTTGTATATTCTAATTTTTATGTTTTTGGACAGCAGAGGAAAAGACAAAAGGTTCTGGACTGAATGGTAACAAGCATTACTCGAGTTCAATCTGCTCTTAATTTCCTCCTGAATCATGTTTCGATCTGTTATCGTTGTTCCCAAATATCTGAACTGTGCCACATTTTCAAAACATCTGTTTCCTATCTTTATATCATGATTTTGCCGTACATTTTGGTGACGAGACAGTAACATATACTGTACCCTGTACATCATTTAATTTTTTGAGATTGAACCTCTCCATATGAACTCTGTGTGTGTTGTTTGTTTGCTCACTGCCAGTCTTTCCCTAACCTTTGCCACCACCTGGTAGTGGTCAGTATCACAGTCTGCTGCCCTGAATGATCGGACATAAAGTATACTTGAGTGCCGTCTCAGAATATGGTCTATTTGAATGTGTATCTTACCATCAGGAGATGTCCAAGTAAATTTATGGATGTTGCTATGTGGGAACATTGTACTTTTGACAGTAAGATTTTTTGATGTGTCAAAGTTTACTACTCTAACTCCATTATAGGGCCGCGCTATAGCTCAAGCGGTTAGTCGCTGGCTTCCCATCGCGGCGGTCCGGATTCGATCCCGGATCTGCTCAAGTGGGATTTGTGGTGGACAGAGTGGCGCTGGGGCAGGTTTTCTCCGAGTACTTGGTTTCTCCTGCCAATCTTCATTCCACCAATTGCTCCACAATCACCCTCTCCTATCATCTGGGGCTGAAACAATAGGCCAGAAGTGGCCGCAGTACAAGGGACTTAGTCCCACCCCACTAGCAAAAAAAAAACTCCATTATTATTACTAATTCCATGCAAACTCTCATTCCCAATCGTTGGTTTGAAAGTGTCTACCATCCCTGCTTTGGCATTGAAATCTCCTAACAAAATTTTCATAATGTACTTCGGGAATTTATCGAATACATGTTCTAGTTCTTCATAAAATCTGCCTTTTCTGTCATCAATTTTATCTTCTGTTGGGACGTGAACATTCATAACGATGATATCACACCAGCGACCTCTTAGTATATACGTATATGATATCCTATCACTAACGAACTCTACCCTCCTAATTGCTGATACGATTCTCTTGTGTACGAAGAAACCTGTACATAATTCATGATTTTCATTCCCCTTTCCATAGAAAAATGTATAGTCTCCTGCTGGTGCGATGCCACCTCCATCCCATCTGACCTCCTGTACTCCCGCTAAGTCTAACTTATATTTTAAGATTTCTTCCGCCACTGCCCCGAGCGAAGCTGCCCTATACAAACTTCGTACATTCCAAGTGCCAAATCTCGTATCCATTTTCATTAGCTTTGGTCGCTTATCCAAGGAATCCGTCCAGGTCCGAGGCTTTGTGTTCATTTTCGTAACATAATTATTTTTTACGGTGAGGAGTTTTAGCCCCACGCCCAACCCCCAAGCTGGAGGACTACCCCTTGTCGGCCGTCCTTGACTGCTTATTCAATATATTCGCAGCTTCCCTCCAAAACTGGAGGGCGTCTCCTCTATTCGCAACCTGAGGACGCGCCATCTGTGGTGACAAGGGACCCACCTAACATGGGTTCCAGACCCACTACTTCTCAGAAAATGTGGTAGCGCCTGTAATCGAACCAGATACCTCTGGATCTGTAGCCAGGAACTCTGACCACTAGACCACAGAGGCGGTCTCTCTTCCACCTTAGATCAGAATATTTTTAGTACCGTCCTCAGACACGCGCGGTAAACGTTCGCCGCTTAATATGGAAGGTCAGACCTCGTGAACAACATCCACTAGGAAGACCTAGGAGAAGATGGAAGGATACTATTAAGACGAATATTAGAGAAATATTCTGTGAGTGAAAGGTGGATTGAATTGGTTAATATCGACGCCGGTACAGATGTTGAAGTATTTGGCACGTGTGTAACGCGACTGGCCCTTATTTAAGATTACCGGATTAGAATCCGTTTCTGGGACCGGCTGTTCTCCTTGTAGTTTCTTGTCCGCTGAGTGAGAGTGCGTGATAATGCATTCAATTAAATGCTTCTTCCCACCACTTGTTAGTAATTAGTACTTGTAAATCCACATAATAGGACTCAGTGTTGAATATCACTACGTGGGTTTTCTTACTCGCTTCAGAAGAATACTGGGACAGCACCTTAAAATGAAAATGTAGTGGACCAAGACTTGCCGCCTAGAATAGTAGAAAATTATAGGAGGGTTATAATTGAGAACGGGGAGCATTGTGCTACAAGCCGGAAGGTCGCCGGTTCGAGTCCCGATGAGGTGGACTTTTTCAGTTTTCAGTTTACCTAACCCTTGCAGCCGCACTGTGTACCTGGGGTCGACTCAGCCTCTAACAGAAATGAGTACCAGGAATCTTCCTGTGGTGTAAATTGCGGCCGGCCCATAAGGCTTACGACCTTACCGCCATCTGTGAAGCGACTGTTTAGAAAATGTGAGAGCCTCGACGTTTCACAACCCTCTGCTCTTCCACGCCCTGTTGCAGGATAGATTTACCTCTGTCTTATTGAATATTGCTTGTTTTATTTGCAGTACGAATGTTATGGTTGTTTTTTTCTGATAACCAGGAAATTATTTCCCCTTTTCTTTTCTTTTTTTTTTGCGCTGGGTTGTCTTCTGATGTTCAGTAATTTCGAAGAAATAAGAATAAGTTTATGCAACCAAGAGATTACGTAAAGAAGGTCTGAAAGTTCCTGACTGTGGTATATTAATACACTGATTGCATTTTTTTGGCATTACCCATTGTAATATTTATTTAAATCGACGTGTTTGGGACTGGACTACTGTTTCCGTTCTGAGGTGTAAAACCAACTCAGTTGGGCCAAGTCGGTAGAGCGAGTCCCTGTCTCTAGGCCAACTATCGATTGGACCCATCATAGTGGGCTTTATACCTGAGAATGGAGACAGTCCAGTCTCCGAAACATCATTCTA
Organism: Cryptotermes secundus; assembly: GCF_002891405.2. NCBI lineage: Eukaryota > Metazoa > Arthropoda > Insecta > Blattodea > Kalotermitidae > Cryptotermes > Cryptotermes secundus. Next base: position 480,101 of record NW_019731580.1, on the reverse strand, counting down.
AACAAAAATAGAACGATAGATAATATCCAAAAAGTTACTAACTGAAAGATATTAGGCGATATGTCCATACTGCTTGAAACTTATATTTGGTGGAGTGGTTGCTAAGTTTTTGTGGTTTTCCTCAGTTCCTCCAGGCAAATACCGGGAGAGTATCTGGGTTAGGCCCGCACTGCTTCCTTCCAAATCCTTTCTAATTCGTCACTCGTCCTATCCTACGACGCCGTATAACCTCCATGCTGACGGCCTCGTAAAGTAGCCCACAATGAAACATCTATTCTTTCACCCGATGTAGTGTATTGATTTATCGATGTAAACTGACAACTCTACGTTTTACTTCGACGATCCTGGTTTTCCTGTATTTTACTTGGATTTTTGGCCTTATTCCAACCTGTGGCCCTCCCAGTCTTCTGGTTAAACTCTTAGCAAGTTTCAGTCTTGCTACAATCCTTTAGAGAGCCGGTATAGCGACTGGTTACGAGCTGGACGACCAAGGGGTTGGAGTTCGGGTCCCGGTGGGGGCAAAAATTTTCACGTCTCCATGTCGTCCAGACCGGTTCTGGGCCCACCCAACTTCCTATCCATTGGGTACTCGGGAATAAAGCGGCCGGGGCATGAAGCTGACCACTCACCACCTAGTGCCATGATCAAGAAAACGTGGATATATACATCCACTCCCCATACGCCTTTATGGCGTAGTGCCTAATTACTTAAGCAGAGGGACAGCTTTATCTTTACTTTCCTTTATTTTATTTGTATATTTTTTATTTTTCATGATATGCATCCGACCGAGATATTAGCGCTTTGCATTTTGTGTTATTCTAAAAGTTTACACACACAAGCCGTTTTAAGGGATTTTTTTATACAAAATATATGTTTCAGAAGCCCGCTGTCTGTATTTCTTCAGGTAAAAGGAAAGATACTTGCTTATTATGTTGAGATATTTCCTTCTACGAGAAGATGGGAATAGTCACACTCGGAAACGTGTAATTTATTTCTCTTTCCAGACACTGGAAAACATTGGAAAACCATGTATGGTGATAACCGGACCATTGTCACAAGCCCTTAGAACCATACAAAATCAGTTTGTTTTCTTCATGTATGAACATTTTCTGTTCATTGAATCTTTCATGCGCACAGACGTATATGTGAAACCTCTGTTCAAATTTCGGTTATCAACCAGTGTGCCCAAACTTACTGCTATGAACCGCGTAAGATGAAGTTTGTGGTGTGATGTTTATCTTGCATCGGGGCGTGGTTCCTTCTATTGATCCACAGAAGAGGCTGATAAATATGCTTCCCATACTCATATCTTAAAGGAGTATCTAATACCATTTGGAGATTTCATTATCACAGGAAGTAGGCAGCCATAAATGAAAATAAAGATACTATTGCTCCTAAGCTTTGGAAATAGAGGGCGTAGAGGGAGAACTCCATGAATTTTTACCGACGCCTTTGCGTAACGGTTAAAGGTTTTGATTTGTGGTGACAGTTAATGGTTGTTTATAATCATTGCATATGGTTAGGTGGATACAGCATTATCCAATGTAAGTGATGCTCAGTTCGACTTCCAATATGTAATTGATAAAACGTGTATAACATTGACGCGTACCGGAGTGGTCGTTCATTTCCCCATGTTTGATTTTGAAGACTATTCAACATAAACCTTGGTTTGAATGTATGTTGCAGTGATTAGTACTTAGAGAGAACCAACACAAAATTTTGTTTGAATATTTTTCACCCTGATATGTATTTGGAGAGTTCTTGCTGAAAAGGGTGTGGTGTCCATAATTTGTCTTCGGTTTTGGTCAGAGTTAATCGATAAGGATTGCCTAGCAGTTTCGCTCTAGACATGTATTTGATGTGCCCGATTCGAATCTCGAATGGTACACCTGTCGTAACTGAGGTACTTAGTGATTTTCACCCAGGCAGTTGTTCTGACATCAGACATATAGGCTCAGTACTCACAGTGTCATGAACCCAACTCGCTCAGGATTCGTTGAAATAACTAATCAGCCGAAGTTGGATTTGTCTTGACAGTATTTAGTGAGTCGTCCACATCAGATAAAAAAAAAGTGTCCAAAGGTTTAGGCACTGATAAGAGATACAGAGAGGCACACATGACTGCACATAAAGGCATTCTTTATTGCTTTGTAAAGAACTTCCAAAAGTTTGAAATTATAGAGCCCATTAAGTTTCAGGAGTTTAATTTGAAACATTGTGAATATCAGCGAAGTACAATGGAAAATAATGTCTGACTCTGGAAAGTGTGAGTGGTTCTGCAGCAGTACGATAGGTGTCTGCAATAGAAGGGAAGAGACTGTTGGTGTCTCCTGGTCTCTCTTTTGTTGCTGAATAAACTGCAAATTACTTGTCCAAAGTAGTAGTTGTCTTTTATAATTTAAGGATTTTTTTTTGAGTCGGAAATGCATTTAAATATTATGTAATATGATTTGGTAGCATACAGCAACCAGTATAAAGGTAGAAATGTTTGACGTATTGTGGTGTGTGACTTTGGAGATTTATCAAGATTACAGTCTTCAGAGATGTTACACTGCATAAGATGGTAGAGAGGTAGCAGTGATTTAGAAGTATATGCTGCCTGCATCTTCTAATTTTAAGAAGTTAATCTGATATATGCAATTCTGATGGCCTCACTATTTAATATGAGAATGGCACTGGGACAGATTTTCTTGGCGTGCTTCAGTTTCTCCAGTAAAGTCTCATTCCACCAACTGTTCCACATTAATTAATCATCGTATCATCGACACTGTATGGCCTTGATACTGACACCATTAATAAAAAACGGATTAAAAAGAATGTAATAAGTAGGAAGTTAAAAGAAGTTATTGAAGGAAAGATAGAGGGGCGGATAGAAGTGACCAGAAGACATAAGAAGATGCTGGATGACCTTGGGGACAGAAGAGGATACTTTCATTTGAAGGAGAAATTTCTAGATCGCATCAAGTGGAGGAACTGTTTTAGAAGAGACTGTGGACCTGTCGTCTTGACAGATTACTGATGAATGAATGAAGTAGGAAGTCTTAAACCAAGACGTTTTTGGGAGCTTGTATATGGATCCCATCCAGTGCATTTTTTATTGGTTACAATCTAGTTGTACACCAAAATGTTATCCCACATTCCCTAACTTGATTCTTCCGTAGTTATCGACCGCCTCTGTGGTCTAGTGGTCAGAGGTCCTGGGTTATATTCCTGGCGCTACCAGATTTTCTGAGAATAAATGGGTCTGGAACGGGGTCCACTCAGCCTCGTGAGGATAATTGAGGAGCTACTTGAATAGAAAAGTAGCGGCTCCGGTCAAGAAAACTTAAATTAATGGCCGTGGGGAACCGTTGCGCTGACCACGCGACACCCTCTATCCGCTAAAGTTGGCACTAACTTCGCCAATAAGCGGCGGTGCTCGGTCGGTTAAGGTCGGTTAAGGTCGGTTGCGGACTACAGGCCACGGAGTTTTTTCCATAGTTATCTGATGTGCAGAAAAATTATGGCTTGTGAATGTAAGAAGATAGTCTTTGGTGTAAGCAATGTCAGAAAATCAGGGAGAGCGGCTTGAAAGACAGAGAAATAAACTCTGTGTAGTGGTGATAGAGCTCTGTATATTGATAATGAACCAAGGAGGAAGCAGGTCCATCTCTTGAAATGTGTGTTACCACAGTTGTCTGATCTTTGTACTGTTTCCTTTTCAGCTGTGCACGGGATGTCAGATTCTGAAGTAAGAACAGGCAATAAAGATGACTTCCTGCCACCTTTGGTACGACTAGAGAAATGTTCACAGTCTATTAGCTTCTTTGATCGGTAAGTACTTTTCAGCACTTCTGATCAAAATATCACTGTAAGCAGCCACTTTTTGTTTTGCTGATGATATGCCCTTTCTTTTTAAAATGTATTCGTGCAATTTTATTAATTTTTCGGTCAAGCCTAATTTCAAACTGGATAAGTTGAAGTGGCATGTTCGAGTGTTTTATGTATATAGATCTTTAAGCCTTCATGGCAGTGAAGTCTTCATGAACAATCAGCTGTATTAATGTGGAGTTGGTGTCAAGCATTTCAGGGACTCTCATCATCAGAGGTTGATGTGATAAGTGTTGTATACAAAGCTGTGCTCCATCCCAGCCTCAACCACATGGGAATGTGGGGGGACTCAGGTGGTCAGTGTCACTGCATGGTGAACGGTTGGTCATTAGAATTCATGGTCGTTATGATATTTTAAGCCGAGCGGTCTAAGGCGTCAGTCGCTCGGAAGCCGGGATCGTGGGTTCGAATTCCACTCTGGGCATGGATGTCTGTGTGTGTTTTTCTGTGTCTGTCTACAGGTAGAGGCCTTGCGACGAGCTGATCACTCGCCCAAGGAGTCCTACCATATGTGTAAGATCTAGAAAAACCGAAATGAACGGAGTTCATGGAGGTAGGCCTAGGGCCACTGGGGCTGTAGTGCCGCGGGGGGGTGGATGATATCTTAAAGTTCTAGTATCGTTTTAATATATTTGTGGCCGCTATGGTGAACAGCTTAGAAGAAAACTCACATGTCTGTTAAAGTTGTTTGGGTTCAGCTGACTCAGTGTCTTCCTTGACAGAGTGATCCTATAGCTTGTCATACTTGCCAGTGCCATGTTTTCCTGAAGTTTAGTTGAAGTTTTGTTCCTCCATTGCTGACTCTTATATCTGTGGCTGTCCATTCCACTTGCTTTTAGCTGCAACTCAATAAGCTATTTGTGTTTATAGTGAGAATGTGCAACAGAATCTTCTCATAGGCTTATTTTGTGAAATTTGGGGTTACATGCAACAGGGTGAGTTGTATGGGAACACGGAGAAAGGTAATGCCTCCCATTTTCTCTTCCATGTGAATAATATACAGTAAAACTTGGTTATAGCAACATCGGTTTCTGCGACACCTTGTCTATTGCGTCAAATATTCAATGGTACGAACTAATTCCTCATAAAGCAACTGTTTTTATACCTTGCTTAGTACGACATGCACAAATGCATCAACCTCGTATGTAACGTCATTTTCATTCCTGAATTTTTCTGATATGGACATTGAACGTAATTTAGAAAGTGTGTATTGGGCAAGTAACAGGAAACAGATGAAGATAACTGATTACTGTACTCGTATCTAGGTACAGTAAGGCACAACAATTGATGTAATCTACTGTAATTTGGTGAGTAGGCCTACCTTTAATATACAGTATTAGTGCGGTGTGTATTGTCAGTGAAAAGCGCTGTAATATGTCTTTGATATTACACATTTGGGCAATTCCACGTTAATGTTACGTTAGTCTGTACTTAACTATGTATTTCACTAAAAAATGCAACGTTTTAACTCGGTTTTTGGTACATTTTTACGTGACTAACATAAGGCTACTGTGGAAGTGCCCATTTCGGTTACAATGACATTCGTTTATAACGACACTATTTTTAGGTCCCTTTGATGACGTTATAACCAAGTTCTACTGTATATTGAAAAAGAGCATTTTCCTTGAACTGCATTACGAAATTTCATAAAATTCTCAACGTAATGACTTGTCATGTATTCACTTAAACCAGCATCAGGTAGTTTCATGAGTACAATCTCAATTGAACTATGCATCTTGTTAATGGAACTGTATTTTCACCATTGTCTTGACTTCATCATCTGACAGGAAGTAATGCTGATAGTGATGGGTGTGGTAATGGTGATCGTGATACAGGGGACAGTGGTTATGGTAGTCACCAGTGACTCAGTCAGTGCAATCAGAAACTCAGTCCCGTGTCTTTACACTGCCATTTTCAAGGCTATAATTCAGAGACCTGTAGTAGCACAACTATGAAACTTCATGTAAAATGCAGGAAAATGTAATTGAATGGATGCAGTTCTAACTGCTATGTGGGTCTTACTTTACAGCATGCTCTCATACAGTGAGAAACTTCTGTGTTAAATTGAAGCCTGCATTTTGCAGAGGCTTATTAGATGCTGAGTCTTGAAGTATGAGAACTTTATTTTGATATATTTTCTATTTAGTCAATTTTATGGATTAGTGTACAGAAACTGTCAGAACTTGTTATCCCTATGTACTGTAACTTTATTTAATTAACGATATCTTCGTGACACAGGTCATTGTTTTAAGCATTGCGCTTGTTAAAGTATGTGTGTTAGTGTTCAAGGGCAATAATCCATTTCCAAAATATCTTCCCATTGCAACTGAATTTTAACAAATCTCAGATTATAAGACCATCATCATGTTTCTGATTCTAACATGAAATATTTTTATACACTATATGGATCCACGTTACTAAACTATGTCTGTAGAAAAAATTCACATGCTTAGCCCAGTTGGTTCATTAGTTACAAGCTTCAAAGGGGAAACCAGGTATAGGTTTGGTAGGCCGCCAGTTATTTTACATCCTACAAAAGTAAGGTCTCAACATTTTTTAAGGCTGTGTTACTGCACAAAATATCAGAAAACTGCATTAAGTTGTAGTGATATCACTTTCACCTTAGAAGATTGTGTAATCACCATGTTGATATTATTTAAAATAGGAAATCTGATTAATAGTGTTATATTTTAGCGTCCTGTTGCACTGATTCACGTTCATGATGTGTATTTGTACCAACCGTCTTACAGCGCACGTAATTTCACCTTTCTCTTCACTGCATGTTTCGGCACTAATGTGCCATCTTCAGGTGTGGTTTTGTTTACATCAAACCATGGCACTGTATGCCATCATGTCTCCTTTATAAAATGATTAAAATGTATAATAATAAAGTTTATATATAAAAACTTTTCAAGATTTATCATCTATATGTCGCACTTCAAATTCGCGAGTTACGTCAATCCTCTCCTATGGGAGTACTCTTCCTATATTCTTGTGTATATCTGCAACGTGAAAATGTTACTAATTAATACCACATTCCGACTTCTATCTGTTACATATGGTTTTACAATGTTTAATACTCACTGTGTCCTGTGTTGTGTCCTTGCGTTGTGTTGCTGGATATGTGTGTGTGCTGTCTTCATATTGATTGAGTTATGATGTTGTGGGATGTTATGTTGTTCTGTGTAAATAGTGTGTAATTCGTGAAATATTGGGTTATATATTTCTTTATTTATGTTGTTCATATGTGTGTTTTCCCTTGTTGTTCTGTATATATGATAGTTTTCTAATGTGTTTAAATATTGTCCTTTCTTATTCGTTGCTATGATATCCATAGTATTTTCTATTGTACCATATGCATGTCCTGTGTTTAATATGTCTTCTGAGTATCCTGTATTGCTGTTATTGTGTCTTAGGTCGTGTATGTGTTCTTTGTCTCTGGTATTAAATTTCCTCCCAGTTTGTCCTATATATTCCATGGGGCAATCTACTATATTATACTATACTATACTATATATGCCACTATTGTTATATTTATTTATTCGTGGTCTTGATTTTAATATGTGTTGTAAATTGTTCTTAGTTCTAAATGCTATTTTCAATTTTGTGTCTCGAAATATTTTTGTTATATTTCTTGTGTCTTTTCCTATATATGTAAATGTTGCCCATTTCGTTTTTGTTTTTTGTTCTTCTGAATTCTCTGTAATGTTCTGCTTTTTTGTAATGTTTCGTTTTCTGTTGTGTAGTTAGTTTTGTAATTATATCTGTATCGTACTTATTATTTATGAGTATGTTATTCATAGTAGCTGTCTCATTATCTTTTGCTATTCTGGTAATGGGGTAGCTATTTACGCGATCTATGAGGTATTTAATACCAGCTATCTTGTGGATGACATGAGTCACTTGGTATTATTATGTCTGTTGCTGTGTGTTTGCGGTGGATTGAAAATTGCAAACTTTCTATTCCTCTATATATTCCTTGTGGAAAGCAAATGGAAAAACTACCACATTATCACCTTTCCTGGATAGTCTCTTTCCAAAAACAGAAGATCACTTTAAGTGGAGGAACTGTTTTGGAAGAGACTGAGATTGGAAGAGATTACTGATGAATGAATGAATATATTCCTATGTCTAGGAAATTTATAGATTTATGGTTCTCTTTCTCCTTTGTGAAATGTATCGTTGGTTGCAGTGTATTAAATTCTATAATCATATCGCCAATCTGCAATTTTCAATCCACCACAAACACACAGCAACAGACATAATAATACCAAGTGACTCATGTCACCCACAAGAACACAAGATATCTGGTATTAAATACCTCATAGATCGAGTAAATAGCTAACCCATTACCAGAATAGCAAAAGATAATGAGATAGCTACTATGAATAACATACTCATAAATAATAAGTACAACACAGATATAATTACAAAACTAACTACACATAACAGAAAACAAAACATTGCAAAAAAGCAGAACATTACAGAGAATTCAGAAGAACAAAAAACAAAAACGAAATGGGCAACATTTACATATATAGGAAAAGAAACACGAAATATAACAAAAATATTTCGAGACACAAAATTGAAAATAGCATTTAGAACTAAGAACAATTTACAACACATATTAAAATCAAGACCACGAATAAATAAATATAACAGTAGTGGCATACCGTATTTACGCATGTATAGGCCGCACATTTTTTGCCAAAAATTCAAGAGGAAAACTGGGGTGCGGCTTATATTCGAAATATTCGAAATCACACTTCATTTAAAAAAATTATATTCATAATTAGTAATACAGGGTGTTCTACTCCTGAAATAATATTCCAAGAAAATTATTTTTTCTATAATTTCTGTCTGAAAATTGTGCTGCGGCCTATGCACGCACGCGGCCTATACATGCGTAAATACGGTATATAGTATAGTATAATATAGTAGATTGCCCCATGGAATATATAGGACAAACTGGGAGGAAATTTAATACCAGAGACAAAGAACACATACACGACCTAAGACACAATAACAGCAATACAGGATACTCAGAAGACATATTAAACACAGGACATGCATATGGTACTATAGAAAACACTATGGATATCATAGCAACGAATAAGAAAGGACAATATTTAAACACATTAGAAAACTATCATATATACAGAACAACAAGGGAAAACACGCATATGAACAATATTAATAAAGAAATATATAACCCAATATTTCACGAATTACACACTATTAAACAGAACAACATAACCAACACCCCACCACCTACCCCCACAACATCATATAACTCAATCAATATGAAGACAGCACACACACATATCCAGCAACACAACGCAAGGACACAACACAGGACACAGTGAGTATTAAACATTGTAAAACCACACGTAACAGATAGAAGTCGGAACGTGGTATTAATGAGTAACATTTTCACGTTGCAGATGTACACAAGAATATAGGAAGAGAACTCCCATAGGAGAGGATTGACGTAACTCGCGAATTTGAAGCGCGACATATAGATGATAAATCTTGAAAAGTTTTAATATATAAATTTTATTATTATACATGACATATTTACATTTTAATCACTTTATAAAGGAGACATGATGGCATACAGTGCAATGGTTTGACGTAAACAAAACCACACCTGAAGATGGCACATTAGTGCCGAAACATGTAGTAAAGAGAAAAGTGAAATTGTGTGCACTGTAAGACGGTTGGTACAAATACACATTATGAAAGGAAATCTGATATTACAAAGGTGATGTGGCATGATGTTTAATACCAAATTTAATCAAAATCTGCGTAGTAGTTCATAAGTTATTTGGAGTTGTATACACACTGATGTCAAACCCATGTACACAATAACATGCTGTATTTCCTGATATTACGAAAGTAGATCGCTGATGTATCTTTGAAATTGATTGAATACCCAATAACAGCAAGTGTCATGTCATTTTAGGAAAGAAGTGAAGTTGTCGCATTGCATAAATAAGTACCACACTACGGAGGTTAATCAGGAGTGGAGGTATAGGTCCATGCATTATTAACCTTAGCCAGTTCCGTATCCCGTATTGAGGGGGTGGGTTTCCCCATGCAGTTAAACCGGTAACTGGTCCATTGTGCGTCCCCCTTTAATTTCTACTATCTCCATACCCTACCGGTACTGGTGCTTACTATCAGTCCCTTTCTGCCAGCGAGGTTCCAACCTCTTACCTCTTACTGGCAGTGGTATCTAATAGTTAGTCTTTTCTGTCAGCGAGGTCGTCCCTCCTCTGGCAGGGGTTCCTAGTCCCTTTCTGCCAGCAAGAACCTTAGCCAGTTTGAAATTTGAAATGTGTACTTCCCAGATACAGCATGATGTCCCACTAGTCTTCCTTATTTTCCATTACGTAGATCTAGGTTTGTACTTCTAAAAAGTATAAATGGTAAAGTTGTCCCTGTGCTTAATTAAGCACTGTGCCATGAAGACATATGAGGGAGTGGAGGTACAGCTTGAGCAGTCAGCTTCAAGGAAAGGGACGAAGTTTTGGTTGGTCCCAGAGCTGGTTGGATGGTATGGTGAAGAGAGAAATCCCTGATGCCAGGAGTCAAACTCCTGTTTCCTAGTTGTCCAGCTGGTAGAATATTCAGTATACAGAATTAGTTCTTCTAGAAATACATTTTTTATATACAGAGACCCACATATAATGATATTCTGCAGTAAAACCTTGGATTTAAAGCGCTTTTCCAAACTTCATGCCCATCCATTTTATCGGCAGGATTAGAGCCTCTAATATTCTTTGTTCAGTGGTTGTGTAGGTCAGAGAGCTGATCCGTATCTAATTAAAGTAAGTAAAGCTATCCCTGTACCAGGCCATGAAGGCCCATAGGGTTGTGAGACGTTGAGGATCCCACACTATCTAGACAATCGGTTCAAAGATGGCGGTAAGGTTGTCAGCCTTACGCGCTGGCCGCGCTTTACTCCCCAGGAAAATTATTTAATTAATTCCTGGTACTCATTTCTGTTAAAGGCTGAGTATCTAATTGGGAAGGATTATTCTGTTTTGGTTGAACCACAGTCTTTCAGTTCAGAATCACATATCTCATGAGTGGCTTTTGTAACATTAATTGTTTATGTATGTATACTACTACTCATTTCTCCCAATGTGCATGGTATCCCAACTTTTGTTAGAGTTATGGTATTCCAAGCCAAGAGAGCGTTTTGGGACTGGATGAAAAGAAATCACAAAAAACATTGGGAATCTGTAACTAGACTTATACTAGGGCCCTCTGCCAGAAGAACAGGGGATCTGTGGGTGGTAGCACTATTTACAGGACACTGTAACCTAAAAGGACACCGTCACCTAAAAGGACACCTTTTAGAACTGGGATTGACAGATGACCCACTTGCAAAAGGTGCCTTATATAAGATTTCGTCACCTGGGCCAGTTCCTTATGGATCCAAGTGATTACTATGATGTCCTTACATTTCATTCGAAGTGTAGGATTAATGAAAAGGGGAAGTACAGTAGATCACTGAAGGTCATGGTGCAAGGGCCAGATTATTATGGCCCACCGCTCATTCATTCGTTCATAGTAACCCAAGTTGGTGAGTTGTGCATGATTAAGAAAATAAAAGCTGTGATTTTGTGTGCCTGTACTACGTCAGAAGGAATGTTCACCATCTTGATTGTGCCTTAGTAGCACGGCGTTTGGTCACAGGTGCAACTTTACCGCATCTAGCTTACAAACTCCATGGAGCAGAGTTCTCATGATACTGACAGTCCCCCATCTGCCTTGTATGGATGGAACCTGAAGTTTCAGTGGATCCTCTATACTATTGTCATGTCCGGTCGTTTGGGGAAATTGTTGCTGGGCTTCGCCAGCACAGTTATTTTTGGTTCCAGGTGTCATTGGACTCGTGGCCACGTTTTTCTGTCTCACCACTTTGGGAGCCGTGCAACTACAACTAGTCGAATTTCTTTAGAGTTTCTTCTAATACTGAGCTCCCATTTACTTTAGGCCTGTGAAATAGCCTCTGCTCTTTGGATATTCAGATTAAAATTATGTTAATTTCTCATTTCTTCCCTGTATGATACGTGATCTGCCCACTTCGGCCATCTTTATTTGATCAGCTTTTTGATATTTGAAGAATTTATATAACGTCTCTTTTAGATCAGAACACATATTTTCCTCAGAACCTTATCCTCAGGCATCCTCAGTCTACTGGGATATGACCCCGTATAGTTTGGTAGCTGTGTTCGCTGCCTTGGAAATGTCAGCCCCACTCTTAAGGCTGTATTCTTGCATCATTCCGCTTCTCTTCTTACAGTCAAGAGTTTCTGAGTTTGAACCCCAGTTTGCGTTGTATACAGCGATTGATCTGCATGGTCGTCGTCTCCAGGCTTAAGCAGCTCATAGGCTTGGGTTGCAGTGAACCAAAAGTTTCTTAGGCATTTCTCGTTTCCCCACTGTAGCTACGTGTACGAGCCAAAATTTAATAAAAAAATCAGACTGCAGTAGGCGTTTGGTAAAGCAAAGTTGTCCCTGTGCTTAACTAATTAAGCACTATGCCATGAAGGCGTATGGGGGAATGGACGTATAGATCCACATTTTCTTGACCTCGGCACTAGCTGGAGGTGAGGGCTCAGCTTGACGCCCCTGCCGCTTTACCCCCAGGGAAAGAGCCCCCGGTACCCATTGGATAGGAGACTGGGTGGGCCCCCTAGCCGGTCTGGATCACATGGAGAAGAGAAAATACTGACCCTACCGGGGCTCGAACTCCGACCCCTCGGTTGTCCAGCCCATAGGCAGTCGCTATCCCGACTGCGCTACCCCGGCTCATAAGCTTTTGGTAGGAAGGTTTATCTGGCTCAAGATGGGGACCATTGACAAGCTAATGAACATGGCAGTGAACCTTCAGGTTCCATAATACTGGGAATTTGTTGAGTGGCCTAGCAACTCTTGGCTTCTCGAGGAGTCTCCTTCAGTCAGCCATAGGTCTTTGTCTGTGAACCAGTCACATACGGGGCCCAGCCAGTCAATTCTTCCACTCAGAGGGTACCGGAAGGGAATGTTGACAGGAACCTTAAGCTGACAACACTCCTCCATCTGTTACCGAGCGCCAAAGTATTGAAGCTTTACCTGTCCACCTTACCTTCATCGTGTAATGTTTGCAGCTTTGTTACCTCGGTTCTGTTTTCAGCTTTTCTATCTGTGTCCTTCTCCTATGGCAAGATACCGTCTTACCTCTGTCATGAACGCGTGCTTATTCGATCGGTCTCCGGTTCCAATCTCGTGACAGGTTTATCGTGGTTTTTCAGTCCTTCAGGACAAGCGACGAGATAGCGCCCCAGGTTAGGCCACGACCTCTTCTCTCCACTATTATTTTTCCTGTTAATTGTTCACCAGGCATTTTGCCATTCGACTCCTATATAGTCTGAGGTTTATTGACAGTTTGATTACAAACAAACAAAACAAACTCCGTGTATGCAGTCCGCAAGCGAACTATACTGATCGAGTGACCGCCGCTTGTCGGCGAAGTTACCGCCTCTGTGGTCTAGTGGTCAGGGTTCCTGGCTACAGATCCACAGGTCCCGGGTTCGATTCCCGGCCCTACAGAATTTTCTGAGAAGTAGTGGGTCTGGAACGGGGTCCACTTAGCCTCGTGAGGATAACTGAGGAACCATTTCAAGGAAATAGCGGCTCCAGTCTAGAAACCGAGATTAACGGCCGTGGGGATCCGTTGCGCCGACCACGCGACACCCACAATCCGCTAAAGTTGACAGCTTGATTATATGAACCATAAAGAAGTTCTTAAAACTAATCGTCTACTTCTTTTGATGCAACACGGACCGCATAGAAAACGACGCATCCAACAGTTATGTTGTTGCGTGTGTATTCGTTGCCGCTGTAACGTTTTTACCGAGCCGTTGCCTAGCAATGAAGTAAGCCGTTGAGATGGGCTCGGGTGCCATGACATACATACCAAGTTTCATAAAGTGTGGTTCAGGCATTCAGACACACAGGCATAAACCTGCTTTTATTTTTTTCAAGATAAGGAAGGTTGGTTAATAAAACCGTGTTAACCATTTAAATATTTTGTAACCAACCCATGTTGATGTTGGCTGACGGTCTTGAAACGTAAGATAACGAGTATTTCGGTATTGCATTGACCCTACGATGGGCCTCTCATAACCCTTGTGTACTTGGATGGGCAGTGCACAAGACAAGCGATCCTAAAATAAACCGACTCGGAAGAATGATTAGAAGACGGGTAAATGTGTGTGAGGGAACCCGCGCTGTCCTGTCTCTAGCCAGACACTTCACTCCAAAACCGCTGTCGTTTTGTGTCTCTTCTTCAGCAGAATGGTAATTTTTCCTTGGATTGTTTTGTAAATTATTTAACGACCCTGTATCAGCTGAAGAAGTTAACTCGGCATTGAATGTGGCTGTACGATAATAGTCCAGAGCTGCTGTAATTTTGCTTTAGTTCAGTTATAGATTATCTAAAGTTACTGTATCAACTGCTTCATAACTTATACTCTTTTCCAAGTATAATTAGCATGATCAAGTCAAGGAAAATGAGGTGGTTAGGACATGTAGCACGAATAGGGAAGAAGTGGAATGCTTATAGAATATTGGTGGGAAAGTCAGAAGGAAAGAGACCACTGGGAAAACTAAGGCGTGGGTGGGCAATATTAAAATGGATTTTACACAGATAGGATGGGATGGTATGGATTGGATTAGTCTGGCTTAGGATAGGGAGCAGTGGAGGGCTCTTGTGAACACGGTAATGAACCTTCGGGTTCCATAAAATGCTGGGAAATTCTTGAGTAACTGCAGAATTGGCGGCTCCTCCAGAAGGGCTCAGCTCCGTGAGTATGTGCTCTATCAACTACAACAGATACCAATAGACGAATGATATGAGCCGATAGCAGTCTGAATCCGCCGTAATTTTATGTTCTCTGGTTTACAGCGTAATTGTATCATTTTTAGAAAAAAGTCGTTTTGAATTATGTGACAGAAAGAAACCCAGACCAGTGTTCATTCATATTACACTACTGCTTAACCTTTTAAAGACCGATCAGGTCATATTCAAGGTAATGTTGCGACCTACGGTCAGTCCCCAGTCTGTCTTGGTATTCAGCCCCCACCTGGGGCTCAGGGCCAGATTTTTGTTACTGTCTTTGCGGGTTTGTTGATGTGGGGCGCCCTCTCTGACGAGAGAACAGGTCTGTCCTTTCTCGGGTCCTAGTTCGACGGGACTAATGACCATATTTTACTGTCTCAGATTCGAGATTCACCCCAACCTGGAGGAACATGATCCCGTATTTATATACCAGGGGAACAGGGTGGGCCAGTTATACCCCCAAGCACTGGGTTCCCTGCGACTCACAGGGCTACGGCGGAAGTATTCGAACCCGCCTCCACACGGACATTAATGACTGACTTTCTCTAAATAATATATACAAATTCGGGGTTTACCTCATAGGAAACACATTATATCTCCGCTGCAAAGATCAGCCGTTTAATGCTGTTTAGAGAAAGAAAATCGCTGTTAACTGTGAGTTAACACAAATGCCCAATGTGAGCAGAATGCAGAGTTTCGGCATGTTAAAGCAGGTGGTGTCTGTAGTGACCACTGGGCTATTAACGATGCTTATAAATTGCGTGGCATTTTCGTATGGCATGGCAATTGTGAGTGTACTGTAGGCCCTCTAGGGCAGCATTTAGAGAGAACTTGAGGTTATGTGCATGCTACACTGCCGCACATTATCTCGAATCAGTCTCTTTCAATTTTACACAAAAGAGGCTTCACATACAGAGAAGTTGTAGGCCTGTATGAAGATGATTCATTTCGCATTTTATGTGATTTAAATTTGGAAGATTTATCAATGTATATATTTTCCAAAGTACAAGGAGATGGCCGGGATAGTGCAGTCGGTATAGCCACTGGCTACGGGCTGGACGGCCGAGGAGTTTAGTCCCGGTATGGTCAAGAATTTTCTGTTCTCCCCGTCCCCCAGACCGGCCCTGGGGTCCACCCAAGCTCCTATCCAGTGGGTACCCGGGCTCTTTCCCCGGATGTAAAGCGATATGGTGCGTGAAGCTCACCATTCACCTCCAGCTAGTGCCCGAGGTCAAGAAAATGTGGATGTGTACGTCCACTCCCCCAAACGACTTCATGGAGTAGTGCTTAATTAGCTAAGCACAGGGACAAGTTTACCTTTACCAAGGGGAAAGTAATGTGCCCCTTAGCAGTAGATGTGAATGCAATTTTAGGGCATATTTCTTACCCCACGAAAATGCACCGTAATGACAGTAAGTCCAAAATTTGAATAATTTTATTTCTGAATTTGCCCGATTCTCATGACTTTACGTGTGAATAGTTTGACAAAATACGTTCTAGAATAATGTATTGGCTTTGTCAACAATAGATCATTTGCAGGAGAACTCTCACAGGCCAAAAAATTACGGGCATTCGAACCTCGGTACTAATGTTCGAGCAGCCCAAGGCCGCTCGGCGACCGCAGTTAGTTTCATCTGCATAAGTGTTGAACGAATTTCGATTAATATAATATTGGGGGACAGCGTAACTGAGAGTAGGCCGACTGGTGTATATAAGGGAATCCTCTCGAGGGATTTGCCGTGTCGGCGTGGACTTAGTGTCCGACGTTTCGGATATTGTCTCTGTCTCTGTGGTGTGACGGAGACAGTGTCCGAAACGTCAGACACAGGCTGCTCATTGACAGAACTGATCGCTCGCAAAGACTTCATTACATAGTGTCGCTGCAAAGCTTCCAATCGCGTTTGTGTAGGCTGTAGTGATCAGACTGCGAGCTAGCTTGTTCGCCACTGCGTCAACATCCGCTCTCGGATCTTCCATTGAGGACCAGGGGCTCTTTTCCCAGGATAAGGCGGTCAGTGCTTGAAATTGACCGTTCACCTCCATCTAATGCATTATACAACTTCATGGTCGTCTTCTGCCTCCTTCGACATTTCAGCTTCTGTTTGGGTCGTCTCATAAAGTCTGTCCACATATCCTTGTCTTCCCAGGTCCTTCCTTACTTCCTCCCATATTCTTCCTTCTGCGTGACATCTTACCCATCTTGAGTTCGGCCTTCCGCTTGGTCGTAACAATTCTTGGACGATCGCTCACTTCTTTTTAATTATTTAGAACGCATTAAGACTTGGGGGTAAAAAGTATTTAATTTTTCTTTGCAACTTCATCCGATACTAATTAGCTTTGTTAACAGCTGCCTTGTACTCAGAATTACTGGGTTTTTGAACTTTGGCCATCGTCCGGTATTCTAAATACTTCCGTTAGAACCCTTTAGAATCTGACTGACTTGTGTGTTGCTCTGCATTGCGAAATCTTAGTTCATCCGTTGTCACTAGATTCATGTTCAAGACGAACAGAACGAAGTAAATTGGTCATTTTTGTGTCTGCAGTAAACGAATATGGAGACTACTGATGAACACGTGTTTAGCAAAGAACTTTTCTGAAAAGTATTGTCGTATACTATAACACCCATTCTTGACGATAATATGAAAATGCTTTTCTTCAGTTTGCCTCCCCCCCCCCTTTTTATGTCTTTTAGGCCCTTTGCCACCATGGCATGTCGCGTTCTCGAACTGAGGATGGAGAAGACTTCTGGATGTGAAGGGAAGTTACGAATAGGCCTGCATTGAGCAACTGGCCAAAAAATACTTCGGACGCCAAGAATCTTTTTACCAGCAAATTGGACTTAAATTTGAGGAAGAAACTAGTGAAATGGTACATTTGGAGCATCGCTCTGTATGGGGCTGAAACTTGGACACTTAGGGCAGTAGATCAGAAACATCTGGAAAGCTTCGAAATGTGGTGTTGGAGAAGGATGGAGATCAGTTGGACCGATTATGTGAGAAATGAAGTAGTGTTAATTAGAGTCAGTGAGCAGAGGAATATCCTAAACGAAGTAAGAAAACGGAAGGCTAATTGGATTGGTCATGTTTTACGCAGAAACTGCCTTCTTAAAGAAGTTATTGAAGGAAAGATAGAGGGGCGGATAGAAGTGACAAGAAGACGTAAGAAGATGCTGGATGACCTTGGGGACAGAAGAGGATACTGTCATTTGAAGGAGAAAGCTCTAGATCGCATTAAGTGGAGGAATTGTTTTGGAAGAGACTGTGGACCTGTCGTCTGACAGATTACTGATGATGATGATGTAGGGATTTAACTATTCGTCTTAAAAAATTATGTTATTGATATTTGCACCAGGGTCTCGGAACGGAACGGAATCTGCGCAACGGCGATGCCTGAAGGACATTTGAATTGATACTTGGAATGTTTCACTATGCTACAAGCCAGAAAGTCGCTGGATTGAATCCCGATGAGATTGATTTTTTCAATTTACCTAAGCCTTCCAGCCGCACTATGGCCCTGGGGTCGACTCAGCCGCTAACAGAAATGAGTACCAGGAATATTCATGGGGTAAAGGGCGGCCGGCGTGTAAGGCTGAGAACCTCACCGCCATCTGTGAGTCGATTGTCTATAAAATGCGGGCGCCTCAACGTCTCACAACCCTATGGGCCTCCACGGCCTGTTACAGAGATATCTTTACTGTTTTTACTTTATCCGGAATGTTTAAAAGTGTAAGACAGGTGCTTCGCAGTAGCTAATTGGTTATAACATTAAATTGAATTATAAAGAGACAAGACAGGATGCCAGGTGGTGGAACTCGTCAAGGATAATGTACATTGTCGGGCCTTTGTATTTGTGGCTTTGAACTTTCGGGTTCTGCTATAAGAAAGTTCGTTATTTTTACGTGCTGTTCTGCGATATATTGAGGCATTGTGGAATGCTCGGTCCGTTTTCCAAAAAATGCGTTTGCGCCCTTAATTCGTAGACTCATTCCATAGCGTCTGACGAAGGGAGAGACGCGGAAGGAGAGGACTGTGGTCAGCTTCTGCTTGGAAACCCTGAGGCACGATAGTCTATCTGAAGACGAGATTCGAATCCCTTACCGCCCAGCTACTTCAAGTCCCTACATAGAACCACGCCCAAGAAACGCCAATCGTACTTGGAGGTTAATGCCTTTTCACATGAAATCTCAGAATTCTTCTGTAACCTTCAAATGACCACAGATATAGTCAACATGAAAACTGGCTCTTAATTATTCGTGTATGTCATTGGATGCCATCTGTTGACAGAAATTCCCTACTAAGTAATTAATATGATGCCGATCGTTTCGGCTCCGGCAGTTTTAAGTCAAGTACGTCGAACCGATCTAATAGGCCGGTGGCGTGCAGAGGGTAAAGGTCGACGGTCAACAAAATATGAACAGAATGGTTTAATATATGGGAACTACTACAGGCAAAGGGAGAGACGGGAGGGGGAAGCTGCTGAACTGAAGTTTTGTAGATGTTGGCTTATTATTCAGCAGTAGGGAAATGTACCCCACGTATGGAGCGCGAATTTCTGGTGTGTGACATTTGTAGCAAACATTCATAAAAGGGGGGAAGACAACTGAAATTTTATAAAGCGACCGCCTCTGCGGTCTAGTGGTCAGCGTTCCTGCCTACAGATCCAGAGGTCCCGGGTTCGGTTCCCGACGCTACCAGTTTTTCTGAGAAGTAATGGGTCTGGAACGGGGTCCACTCAGCCTCGCTAGGATAATTGAGGAGATATTTGAAGGAAATTGCGGGTCCGGTCTAGAAAACTGAAGTTAACGTACGTGGGGATTCGTTGCACTGACCACGCGGCACCCTCTATCCACAAAACTTAGCACTAACTCGCCGACAAGCGGCGGTCGCTCGGTCGGTGGTATAGTTCGCTTGCGAACTACAAGCCACGGAGTTTTCTTTTTTGATGGATGCTTCCGACATTGATGCATGGACGTGAAACGTGGGTACTTACTAAGAAAAGTCCACAAAATATAGAATCGGCTACAATGAAGTTCCATAGATTGGTTGCAAGATGCACCAGGCCAGATAATTTATTGAATCATTAAGATCAGAATTTGGAATGTCTAAAGTAACTGAGTAAATGCAAATAAATAACAGTTGGTTACAGTACATGGAAAGAATGGAGGATTATAGGTTGTCGAAATGCGTTCTGGATTGTCTGGATGGAGAAGAGACGTGGGTAGACCTGGGAGTAGGTGGAAATGCCGTTTAGTCATACCAGGCCTTGAAGGCTTGTGACTTAAGTTGATGAAATTTGTAATGCAAATAAAATAGCATAACAATAGGCAAGTGGAAGTCTTTCAATGTTTTCTGGAGACAAACGGCGTCTATTATCCGTCAAAATGAGTTTATAGGCTGAGAATGATCTTTCTATATCAACTGACGTGATTGGACAGTATTTATACACTGGCGCCAAAGGTTCGGAACATTCATCTGGCAGAGATACCCTAATTCCACTCAAGTACTGACTGACTGAATCTTTTTTAGTCCTGGGTTCGAATTCAACACAACTTCTAACTCGCATTTAATCGTCTCTCCAATTTCGCCTGGAGCGCAATTCAGTGAACAAGTTGCTTTCTGAACGAGTTCAAGTGAGTCGTGAAGGAGTGCACCCCAGGATTCTAAGCTCTCAATGGCTTTTGAAACTGTAGAAAAATGTGCATGGATAAAATTCACATCTTGATAAACAGTATCACTTCCAAACACCACTTTTGCTTCACGGACACATGCATACACGTCTTCAAGTTTTGTAACAACTTCTTTTACTTGATTGAAATTCTCCTGATAAAATGAAACTGCGGATATCCATGTCCCCCACGTAGTTAGGGCAGGTTCAGGTGGCAGAGGAACCTGAGGTAGGCAATCTTTGTAGAACTGGACTCGAGCCGGTGCTTTCAGAAACAGTTTGTTCCCACTTGCAATTAAATCGTTAACAGCTGGAAACTGCACGTATTTTTTTCTGCCATACGGTGTAATCTGTGCGCTAAACAGGTTACATGTACAGGAAAACCTACCTTAAACGGAAATCTGTCTTAAACGGAAATATTTTCAGGTCCCTTGACTTTGGGGCTCAAAAAATGTTAAATAACCTGGATTAAACGGAAACTGTCTAACGCGGACAACGGAAATAAGCCTTTATACGGAAAATTTCCAGTGTTCCGGAATGCATCGTTTAGAATAATTTTAGGCATCCCATACATTCTACAGAATTTTGTTTTCCCTAACTCTTTAAAATAAGCTTCTAACGCTACTGCACTACCTGCACTGAGATTCAGCAGAATTGTTTTCCCCTTCTGGAAACTGTATTCAGTAAGGGCTCTAGGCCTACAGTTTTACTTTAGTCTAGCAGTTGTCATCATGGCTACAAAGACAAGAGTTGTGCTTGATCTTAACACAAGATTAAAAGTGATTCATGCGAGTGAGCGAGATTAATTGTCTGTTAAGCAGATCATGAAGATGTTTAACGTCGGTAAAACTCAACTGTATGAGATTCTAAAGAAGAAAACGGACATTTTGAAGCGGTGGGAAACTTGTGCTAATGAAAAAATAAGAAAAGAACTTAAGAAAACTGCAAACGAAGACGTTAATGAAATAGTGTGGGAGTGGTGTGTCAGTGTGAGGGCGAAAAATCACGGTTGTCGGGTCCTGTGGTACAGGAATATGCTAAAAAAAGTCGCTGAAAAACTGGGGAAGACTGAATTCAAAGCATCTAACGGATGGTTGGAGAGTTTTCGCAAAAGACATCGGATAGTTTTTAATGAACTTTGTGGTGAATCAAGTGATGTAAATAGTGAGACCATTGAGGAATGGGAAGCTAAATTGCCATCCATAATCGAGGGATATGAACTTGAAAACATAGCGAACGGTGATGAGACTGGACTGTTCTTCCGCGCGCTTCCGAATAAATCGCTTTGTCTGAAAGGTGAAAAATGGCTGGGAGGAAAACTGCGCAAAGAAAGATTGACTCTTTTTCTATGTGGTTTTATGTCAGGTGAAATGGAGAAAACCTTAGTGATTGGCAAGGCAGCAAAGCCACGATGCTTCCGAAACATGGACATACTACAGAAACTTCCCGTTGAGTGGAGATCCTACAAAAAGGCATGGATGACGTCACAGATCGTGGAGGAATGGTTAACGGCCTTCAATGGTAGAATGAAAATGCAAAACCGGCATGTTTTGTTGTTCTTGGATAATGCAACATGCCACCCCCCATATCGAACTTTCCAACGTGCGACTTGCTTGGTTCCCTCCAAACACCCCTAGTGTTTCTCAACCAATGGATCAGGGCATCATTCGGAATGTTAAGATCCACTATCGTAAATTATTAATGCAATCTTTGCTCGTCAATATAGATTCTACATCATCCGCCTCTGAACTTGCAGGGACTGTCTCGGTTCTAGATGCGGTTATTTGGATACGTCAAGCAGTAAAGAAGTTGTTACGTACCAGAAACTGTGACAAAGTGTTTCGAAAAGGCAGGATTTTCTACGGTAGAAGTTAGTCCTAGTGTAGAAAATGAGAATGACCAGAAGGACTTGCAACATTGCATGAATGAAGCTGCTTTCATTACTTGCAATGCTGAGGACCACATCAACATAGACAAAGATGTGCAAACAGAACCAGACACAATGGATATCAATGTATTAGTTGAGAATTTTAGAGAAAATCGAAAAGGAAGAGAGGAGGAGGAGGAAGAGGAAGAAGAGGAAAATGACATTGTGATAGAAGAAGAAAGGTGTAGAGTGAAGACTTATCAGGATGCTGCCAACAGTTTAAAGGTAGTGCAGGAGTTTGCCGTGCAACGGAATGATTCAGACATGCTTACTCTAATTTCTCAAGCTAAAGTGTTTTTTGGAAAGTCAGGCAGCCAAGAGAGTAAACTGCGTGCAAAAAACTCTGCCGGAGTTCTGGTAAAATTATAAAAAGTGAGTACTGCAATTTTTTCCTGTTCAGTGTAATGTTTGCATGTGTTAAATGATTATAGTGTGAATAAATTAATGAGCATGTTGTTTTGTTTTGGCTCACATACGTTTATGTCCTGGTTTAGTTATTATAGTATACCTTGATTAAACGGAAACCTGTCTTCAGTGGAAATTTTTTCTGGTCCCTTAAGATTCCGTTAAAACAGGTTTTACTGTATAAGATTTGGATAAAATACTTATAAGGCCTTCGCTGCTTTCAACATATAGGAAGCTCCATCTGTGAGTAACACAAGCACCTTACAACAATTATTCTCAATTTCAGATGGCCGTAGTAGTCGCAGAGAATCATTTACAAATCTTGTTATTGTGCTATGGTTGGTTTTCTCCAGTACTTCGCAAGCAAGAAGATGAGGGTTGCCGGGTTCGTCTGGATGTAGCTTACCAACTACGAAATTTGCTATGTAAGGGCCACATAAATCGGTTGTCTCATCCACCGATATCCAGACACAGTTCCCTCCGATGTCAGAAAGTACACAATATTTCTCCAGAAATGATCGCAGAACTGGATTGCTTAATTTGTTCCGTGGAATGTTGCTGCGTACTAAAGCCTTACATAGATCGATTGAAAATGTATTAACAGAGGACTTGGGTTTGACCTGTGTAAGAAGCAGTTGTTGTGGTGTGCTGTTCTTCTTCCCCTTCTTTGCCGCAATATGTGCAGTCGTTCTTGAGTGTTGTTCAAGTTGAAATTCCTTTTCACTTTTTACTTCCTTTGCGCAAACTTGACAGTACACGACGACACTGTCTGTTGAAAAGTCACTATTACCCGACACCCGATTTTTTTAAATTTCTCCTGCTGCACTTTTCTTTGGGCATTTTCAGTACACGAACACTTTTTTGATGCAGACTATTAAAGTAAAGAGTAACACATGAACTGAAGAGACTTCTCTCGAGACCAACCCTCTGATGCTACTGTCTGCTGTGGTGGTCAAAGAAATGCAGGAAAATCCCACCCCCTCCCTTTCGAAATAGCCAAGCCACCTGCTTGTATTGTAAGTTGGAAAAGTACCGTTATTCAGAGGGGTGAAAATAGCAACTGGCAAGGGATGTCCAAAACACAGGCAAAACCGATTTTGTTAGACAATATTAAAATTATCCTTAATTCCAACATATATGCAGAAATATGCTCTTACGTTTAGAATATGCAATAACGACCAAAATCCATCAAAATATGCATTTTCAAAAAATCCGGGCCCTAGTCATGGCACCTGAGGCCCTCTCAACAATGTAATTTATACATCCCTCGCATAAGTAATGCAAACAGAGCATTTCAAAATTGCGAAGGCGACTCCTTAATACTGCTTGAACGCCTGTACCAATCTTCATATGACGCCATCTGAGGCTTCTCAATGGCATACTTAATAAATGCGTGATCAGTAGTACCAACACTACAGCGTCTCAGATTGTTGAACTAATACCCTTAATATTACTTGAATTCCTGAACCGATCGTCATGAAACTTGGTATGTACATTATGCCATCTGAGATCATCTGAACGGCACAGATCATAATTCCTTCCCAGTAGCAATACCAACACTGCAGCCTCTAAGATTGTCGAGATACTATGCTGCAAGCCGGAAGGTCGCGGATTCGTTACCCAATGAGGTCATTGCATTGTTCACTCGACCTAATCATCCCAGCCGTACTATGTCCCTGCGGTCAACTCAGCCTCTAACAGAAATGAGTACGAGGAATCTTCCTCGCGTAAGGGTGACAACCTCGCCGCCATCTGTGAGACGATCGTCTAGAAAATTTGGGAACCTCAACCTCTCAACCCTGTGGGCCTTTACGGCCAGTTGCAGGGATATCTTTACCTTACTCCTACTCTTTGAATAACCTTAATATTACCTGAATGTCCGAACCGATCTTCAGAAAGCGTGACATGTTTATCGTGCCATCTGAGACCATCTCAGCGGTGCACGTCATCTATAACTGACATCAGTAATACCAACATTGCAGCGTCCCAGAATGTATTGTTATATTGACTTCATTACACATACGTACTAAAGTTGTCCTTCCAGTTCTTAGTATAAAATACTCAAATTACAGTGAAAGTAAATGATTGTTTCTTCCCAGAAGTTCTCGTTTAATTTCGTAACCTCTCTCCCTTGCATCTTTTCTGCTCATTGTCTCCACTTCCTACTTCATATTCTCTATTATCCCGTCTGACCCTTCACAGTTACGCGTCAAGTTTCGGGAAGAATGTCGAGATACTTTAGGATTCCGTTATATGCAAGTCTGGCTGTACCTTCAAATGAGTGTTTAAACGTCGAAGGCACCAATCGGAAGAAGAATAAGTGGTGGGTTGTGTGTAGAGTAGTGTTTCTCAACCGCCGGGCCGCGGTCTCACAGAGGCTGAGCATCTCTGTTGTAGAGTAGTGTTTCTCAACTGCCGGGCCGCGATCTCACAGAGGCTGAGCATCTCTGTTGTAGAGTAGTGTTTCTCAACCGCCGGGCCGCGGTCTCACAGAGGCTGAGCATCTCTGTTGTAGAGTAGTGTTTCTCAACCGCCGGGCCGCGGTCTCACAGAGGCTGAGCATCTCTGTTGTAGAGTAGTGTTTCTCAACCGCCGGGCCGCGGTCTCACAGAGGCTGAGCATCTCTGTTGTAGAGTAGTGTTTCTCAACCGCCGGGCCGCGGTCTCACAGAGGCTGAGCATCTCTGTTGTAGAGTAGTGTTTCTCAACCGCCGGGCCGCGGTCTCACAGAGGCTGAGCATCTCTGTTGTAGAGTAGTGTTTCTCAACCGCCGGGCCGCGGTCTCACAGAGGCTGAGCATCTCTGTTGTAGAGTAGTGTTTCTCAACCGCCGGGCCGCGGTCTCACAGAGGCTGAGCATCTCTGTTGTAGAGTAGTGTTTCTCAACCGCCGGGCCGCGGTCTCACAGAGGCTGAGCATCTCTGTTGTAGAGTAGTGTTTCTCAACCGCCGGGCCGCGGTCTCACAGAGGCTGAGCATCTCTGTTGTAGAGTAGTGTTTCTCAACCGCCGGGCCGCGGTCTCACAGAGGCTGAGCATCTCTGTTGTAGAGTAGTGTTTCTCAACCGCCGGGCCGCGGTCTCACAGAGGCTGAGCATCTCTGTTGTAGAGTAGTGTTTCTCAACCGCCGGGCCGCGGTCTCACAGAGGCTGAGCATCTCTGTTGTAGAGTAGTGTTTCTCAACCGCCGGGCCGCGGTCTCACAGAGGCTGAGCATCTCTGTTGTAGAGTAGTGTTTCTCAACCGCCGGGCCGCGGTCTCACAGAGGCTGAGCATCTCTGTTGTAGAGTAGTGTTTCTCAACCGCCGGGCCGCGGTCTCACAGAGGCTGAGCATCTCTGTTGTAGAGTAGTGTTTCTCAACCGCCGGGCCGCGGTCTCACAGAGGCTGAGCATCTCTGTTGTAGAGTAGTGTTTCTCAACCGCCGGGCCGCGGTCTCACAGAGGCTGAGCATCTCTGTTGTAGAGTAGTGTTTCTCAACCGCCGGGCCGCGGTCTCACAGAGGCTGAGCATCTCTGTTGTAGAGTAGTGTTTCTCAACCGCCGGGCCGCGGTCTCACAGAGGCTGAGCATCACTGTTGTAGGGGACTGTACCCGCCATGTCTGCGCGCCGTCTGGCGCGAAAGCGGAACTTATGTGGCTTCTGCATGCTCCAAATTTACCCGCATCTGAATGCAGTAAGCAGCAAGAGTCAATGTCCCAACATTGGCTGCCGATCAAATCGTAGCACGTCTAGCCGTTAATTTTCGGACAGGTTTTTGGAGAATCTTATTAGCGACTGAAAAGTCGTGTAATTAATTTTGAGAGACACCCTTGTTACATCCCTCTCGATCGTATGTTGTAAGCAGTCACTCTACAGCAAAGGGTTATTTTGCTTTTATCTGTTCGTTAAATATGGGGCCTGCACTATATCGAAATGTATTTCTAGTAAAAGTTGCAGATCTAGTAAGATGTGAGATCCATATTTGTGTCCTGAATTGTTTTTCTGATAAATTTCGTAAATTTGGACTTAATTTGGTTCATCCTGGCCCGTGACATTAGTAATTGTATATAAGATTTTTAACCACCATCCAGTGTGATTGATTAAAGTTGTTGTTTTTTTGTCTTTCATCTTTTACATGTTTCGGTCTAAACGACCATCTTCAGAAGGACACATATGGAAACTGCTATTACCATGTCACAGATATAAATGTTATAGGTTTTAAGTAATACTAAGATGTACATTGATTTGTTAAAACATCTCAAAATGATTACAGTTAGTCTGTTTACAAAGTGATGTTCAGTATTTGTTTTAATCTAGAACCAATTTTGGTTCATCTTGCATTAAGAAGAAGTGTAGCGACATTAACTTTTGAATGATGTTGCGTTATACACCGCGCTCAGCAGTAGCAGAGCATCACGTGAAGTTAAGAGTTAGGGGAACCACGGCAGCTCTTGACACTAATCAAAAGATTAATTAAGTTGCTTGTTACTTCACTGAAAAAATGCAGTTCATAATAACACGTTTAAAGTACAAAATAGAAATGTAACAAAAAGACGCACCGTAGTGGCAGTGTGAAGCTAGAACATTTCTTTCGGATGCCCTTACAACTCCGCCTTCTCGGCCGCGCCGTGGCTCAAGCGGTTAGCCGCTGGCTTCCCACCTCGGCGGCCCGGGTTCGATCCCGGGTCTGGTCAAGTGGGATATGTGGTGGACGAAGTGGGCCTGGGACAGGCTTTCTCCGAGTACTTCGGTTTCCCCTGCCAATTGTCATTCCACCAGTTGCTCCACAGTCACCTTCACCTATCATCTGGGGCTGGTACAGTAGGCCAGAAGTGGCCGCAGTACAAGGGACTTAGTCCCACCCCAGTAGCAATAAAAGAAAATACAACTCTGCCTCCATCAAATATATCTCCTGATGCTCAAGCCACCGATTTTTGCCCGCATGTTCACAAATAAAAGCCGGTGGTGCTCAAAACTGCATGCAGGCGTGTACTTGAAAACCACGATTGGCGAGGGATTGTTCTGCCCTAATTACGAAGTTCGATCATATCTGAAGGTTTGGTAATGATCACCAAACTACAAAATGTCTACACGATGCGTTGGCTCAGGATTAGGATAGACCAGAGGACATAAAGTAAAAACTTGGAACGTCCTCATGTAAGCCGGTATAGCGACTGACTACGGGTGTTCGATTGCCGGTAGGGGCAAGAGATTCTCCTCTACTTCACAGGGTCAAGACCGGCTCTCGGGCCCACCCAGCCTCGTATCCAATAGGTATCTGGGGGTAGAACGGCCAGGGCATGAAGCTGCCCACTGACCAGCTGGCACCGAGGTGAAATATGTTGGAACTGTACCGCCACTCTGCCATGTGTCATCGTGCTTGATTAAGCACAGGGACAGCTTTCTGTTCGTACGATATATCTGGCTGGGAAGTTTTCTCACTCTCTGTTGGTATTATGGGTGATAGGGTGGCTTCCATTAGCATATGATTTACTCTCGGAGTTACTGTCGACATTTGCTGCAGTTAGGCTCGTGCCGTCCGGCCGGCAGATGGTCAGTAAAGCAAGCTGCAAGATACAGGTGAGCGGCAATCCTTAGGACAGATGGAACAAGAAGAAGAAGATTTAGCCAGACAGGTGGTGGGCAGACGGTAATCTGACCAGGTGGCGGTGGACCATTACAGGCTTCCGGTCACGTGCCCAAGTGTTGTTGATTGTACTCCTATCGCAATGATTTCATTTTAAGTTGATAGTTCCATGTTACAGTTCTGTTTTGTTTCTGAGGTGTCCTCTCACATGACTTATAGGTCATAAGCCGATTCAGCTTTTTTTGGTTGTTTATGAGAGCGCATTAGAGAAATGTTACCAAAACGCGAAAACTTGCATCGAAGACTGGGCAGATTTTTCATCACGTCACGGTTGTGTATACTGATTTGAGCCGAAACAGCGCCTTTTTTGTTTTCGCTTTTTATTTTTTTATGTTCATATGACTTTCGTGGTTGGACAATATTAAAATGGATCTTAGAGAGAGACGATGGTATGGTATAGATTGGATTGATGTGGCTCAGGATAGGGACCAGTGGAGGGCTCTTGTGAACACGGTAATGAACCTTCAGGTTCCATAAAATGCTGGGAAATTCTTGAGTAGCTGCAGAATTGGTGGCTCCTCAAGAAGGGCTCAGCTCCATGAGTAAGTCTTATGACTTTGTAAGATTTGAGGCTTTCACGGCAGTGACTATGAAGAAAGCAGTCTTCTGGGATTTGGCACCGTGTATATGTGGTGTTAACCGACGTTGTCTGCTTTTACCGGTTCTCACGGTCTCTTCGCTTGCAGATTTCTTATTTTTTCTTCTACCCTGAAGATGGAGGCGATACGTTCCTCCGAAACGTCGGTTAACACCACATATACACGGTGCCAAATCCCAGAAGACTGCTTTCTTCTTATGACTTTCACCAACCATAATGCTAAAATATATTTTTCGTTATTGAACTAAAAAATTATTAACATTTTCGAAATATGTAATAAGAGAAATGTGCGTGCATATATCTTGTGTACATAAAATAAATTGAAAGCAAAATTACAAATGTGCGCGTTGGTATTACTAAGAAACCAGGCGCGTAGTGTCACATTTTGCATTATGTCTCACGAGTTCTAATGTTCTGACTATTTGCAGTTTGTCGCCAACTGAAGTACAACGAAGAGGTGAATATACACCGACCCAACAGTAGCCCACACGCACGTTTCACGTGGCATAAACACTTCATGCAAAACTCAACACTTTACATTAATTACGTACATGCCCGAGACGTTAAAATAAAAAGTAAAACAACAATGATTTCACCTCTCATTTCATTCATTTCCCGTTCTGAGGAATGAACACTACTGCAAGGGCTGAGAACGGAGTTCTGAGGAGAATATTTAGAAGTAAGGGCTGAAATAAATGGAAGTTGAGACAGCCACGTGATCAGCAGCTTCGTAAGGCGTAGTCATGTTCATGTATAGGGTGTCCCCTTGAAAGGTATCGAAAATAATTTTAGCCTTGACCATTGTATTGTTGTGTTGCGACGGACTCTAACAAAGAATTGTAAAATAAAATCATATCTCAAAGGGAAAATATCGAAGTTTTTTTTTCTCAATAAATTTCAATGTGGGCTCCCTTGGTGGCACGACAAGTATCCATATTTGAAGCAGCTTTCGTGTTACCGTAGCCACAGCGTCCCTTATGCGGGTTTTCAGATGTTGCAGGTCGTTGATCTTAACCTGGTAGACAACGTTCTTCACATAGCCACACAAGTAGAACTCCACTGGGGTTAAATCTGGCGACCTAAGAGGCCACTTCTGCCGATCTATCTCCCAGCCATCACTCTGTCCAGGTGATTTTCAACATGGTGGCAGAAATGTGGCGGCGCTTGCGCGTAAGCCGGACATGAAAACAAACTTTCAAGAGCTTTCCTTTCCGATTACAAAAAACGGGATACGTGTATGACAATTAGTTTGCGAGATATACTTTTTTTTTTTGGATACCTTTGGTCCGGGCACTCTGTATTGTTAGGGCGACTAGATGAAGGGCGGTGAGATGCGTGGAGTAGTGAGAATTCTGCATGAGAGTTCAGTAAAACCTATACAGAATATGAGTCCCGGAAACTTGAAGAGATAACTTGGGAAACCCAAGTGTAGATGGGAAGATAATGTTAAGTTCGATCTTAAATAAGCACTGTATGAGGTTGGCGAATTTACTGTTCCGTTCAGGATAGGGACCAATGGCGAGTTCTTGTGAACAGGGTAATGAACCTTCAGGTTCTATAGAACGACTATCAGTTTCTAATCGAGAACACTGTTTCGTGCAGTCATTAGTAATTAACAATGTATATAATTATTAAATGTCATTTAAAAGTTCAAGCCCATTCCAGTGTCTAAGACATGAATCGACGCCAATGTGATACATGGTTCGTCGAACTGTCATGAACAAGAATGGCACGCGAAAACTCAGGATGTCTATCGACACAACAAAAACAAACTCCGTGGTTTCAGTCCGCAATTAACTGTACCAACCGAACGACCGCCGCTTGTCGACGAAGTTAGTGCCAAATTTAGCGGATTGAGGGTGTCGCGTGGTCAGAGCAACGAATCCCCAAGGCCGTTAATTTTGGTTTTCTAGACCGGAGCCGCTATTTCCTTGAAATAGCTCCTCAGTTATCCTAACGAGGCTGAGTGGACCCCGTTCCAGACCCACTACTTCTCAGAAGATCTGGTAGCGCCGGGTATCGAACCCTGACCTCTGGATCTGTAGTCAGGAACTCTGACCACTAGACCACTGAGACGGATCTCCGTACCAGTATCTGAACCCAATCGTTTACCAGTGCTCGGCTTTTTAAATTCCTGAAATAGTTCTATCTCTATGCCTCTGCAGTGCTTTTGCTAGACATTTTCCGATTTTTCAGTTTCTTAATCCTATAAATAGTCGGCAGCCCCCCATGAACGGGGGATCGGCCCATCGCAAGGCCGCTGTCCACACAGAATAAACGCACGCAGACATCCACGCCTTGAGTGGGATTCGAACCAACGATCCCAGCGTTCGAGCGAACGAAGACAGTTCGTGCCTTACATCGCGCGGCCACTGTGATCTGTGTTTGGATGTATAGATCGCATAAATATCTGAAGTCACAAGATTTGGATCATTACAAATTCCACAGAGAACGCAAATAGAACCAGTTTCCGCATCGTATTGAACCCAACATTCATACAGAGTTTTTGCACGAGGAAGACTGGGATCGTCCCGTTTCAACGGAGACGCAGTTCCTCGAGAAGCCGTTGCACCATCCCAGCTCACCAGCAGAAATACAACAACAAAATCTGTTAGATGTACAATAAAAAGTTATAGGTCTACCGGCATTGCCATCAACCACAGTTAGATATCGTATTAGGAAAGTAAAGTTATCTCTGTAACAAGCCGTGGAGGCCCAAAAGATTGTGAGATGTTGAGGCTCCCACATTTTCCAGACAATCGGCTCACAGTTGGCGGTGAATTCAGCCTTACGCGCCAGCCGCCCATTACCCCCTGGAATATTCCTAGTTCTCATTTCTGTTAGCTGCTGAGTCGACTCCAGAACCATAGTGCGGCTGGAAGGATTAGGTAAATTGAAAAAAATCCACCTCATCGGGATTCGAACCCGAGACCATCCGGCTTGTAGTATAGTGCCTCAATCAACTACGCTACCGCGAGATATCGTATGCCTAAAAGAAATGCGAAGTGCCTTGCTCCTGCAGAAGAGCCTTTCGTAAGAAAATCAAACAGCTGATTCCGGCAGAAAATCCAAAGTCAAAAGAGACCAAAAGAAAGTACACTATTGACGAAGATTTGGACTGTGGCGTATGCGTTGCCAGCTGTTCAGATGATGCACGCAGTAAGAAAGGTGCCAAATGGGTACAGTCCTCTTGCTGTTCAATAACATCTATACAGTGCCAACTGCTCCTGTACCGAGGCGTAAGGCGAGGAGTCCGAATGGGAAGTGGCATTGCCTTTTTGTGGTAAGACCAGCATCTACAGTAGTAGGACAATGTGCTTTTACTTTTTCCCCCCCTTTGACGCTACAGCCTCAATTTGGGTCTTGGCCTACCTCCATGAAACTCTCCCTTCACTTCGGTTTACTAGCTCTCAGACATTCGGTAGGACTCCTTGAGGGGCAGCTCGTCGCAAGACCTCTACCTGTACACAAACACTAAACATCCTTGCCCTCGGTGGCATTCGAACACACGATCCCGGCTTCCGAGCGAGCGAAGACAGTGCATGCCTTAGACCCGCTCGGCTACCGTGACCGACCGCTTTTACTTTTAATGTTCTCAGTAGGTAAAAAATGTAATTTATCTTTTATAGTTTTTACCTATGTTTATTGTAAAATAGCCGTGTTTCCGCCTATTGACGAAATTGCTGTATTACTAGTGGTAAATTAAATAGATCTACCACGGAACTATATGCAGATTTTCGGAAAATTAAGAAAAAAATACAAAACATAGAATATTACTTCTTCTGTTTGTATCGATATCAGTTTTGACCTACAAGCGCATTATTTTAATAAATATAGATAGACGTGAATATATCAACAAGAATAACAATTTGTAGGAAGAAGTAGCCGCCTGCTTTTCATTGATACCGCACGGACCTCATAGAAAACAATGCCTCCCACATTTCTTCGGTGCCGCGGGAATGTCTTTATGGAGTTGTTACCTAACAACAATAAGGGGATATGTAGACCCACAGACATACGCGTCCAACAGTTCTATTTCTTATACTCGTATTTGTTCCCTAGCAATGGAAGGGGATACACCTTGCCGGGCCGTTGCCTGGCAACGATAGGAGGGGTACACATGCAGTTACATATTGATGGGATGGATTTATGAAGTACACCGTTGAGATGGGCTCAGGTGCCGTGGTACACTTACCGAGGTTCATGTCTCCACGGCCTTTTGTTGGACCTTGGCCGCCTTTTCAGTTGATCTTTTTACACAGTCGGTAGGACTCCTTGGACCGGGGGGGGGGTTAGCCCGTTGCAAGGCCGCTACCTACACACAGAATAAACGCACTGAGACATCCATACCCCAAGTGGGATTCGAACTCACGATCCAAATGTTTGAGCGGACGAAGACTTTATGCCTTAGACCGCGCGGCTTCTGTGATCGTCCAAGATTGGTTCAGGTTTTCAAATTTTAATAACGGGGAAGATTTTGCATACAGACAGACAGCACGGAGATCGCATAAGCGTACTTTCATTTTTTTTTTCATAGTTGGGAAAATAAGCGAAGAATACGACGAACATATCTTATTTCAAAGAATACCGTCTTCTGGGATGTGGCGCCTTGTAGATCTTATGTGAACCGACGTTTCGGATGATCGTATCTGCAGCCACCTGCTCAAGCTGGTTCCTCGCTCCCGGATTTTTCTACCCTGAAAATGGTGGTGACGCGTTCCTCCTAAATATCGGTTCACATAAGTTCTACACGGCGCCACAACCCAGAAGACTGCATTCTTCATATACCTTACTTTTTTACCCTGCTATCTGGAACCAGCGCATGCGCGCTCAGTTTCAGCTCATGATAATGAAGCGTTCCACCAAACTTCAAGATAGTTACGAGTGCTTTGCGGACCGCCGACAGGAGATGCCTGTCGATTTTGGGAATTTAGCGTGGCGCAAACACCCCTTTGCTACCTGCTCTCACACTGAGTCATATTAACGTACGAGGTAATATTTTATATTGTCTTCTAGTAATATCTGCAAAAAATTAATGTCATAAAATTATGAGAATTGTTGCCCGGTATACGAAATATCTCAGCATGTATTGCACAGCCACGACTCCCCGAAAGGAAAGACTTCCAGAAGCTGTTAAAACGTGCCAGTGGGTTATTAGGCTGTTCAGCAACGATAAGCCCCCCGCTCCCCCGCGTATCGTCACTTTGCGTTCCGGAAGCTGCCATTGGAGGTTTGCCCCTCTGACGGGCCTCTGATTCAACTACTGATCTTCGTAGTGTAGAGGGTAATTAGGCTAATCTCTGTATACACGTTACGCGAATAGAGGTCTCCCCATCCTGAGTTTTTGTTCGTTTGTTTGTCTCTGTTTGTTTGCTTTGCCTCAGTGGTATAGTGGTCAGAGTTCCTGGCTACAGATCCAGAGGTCCCGGGTTCGATTCCCGGCGCTACAAGATTTTCTGAGAAATGGATCTGGAGCGGGGTCCACTCAGCCTCATAGGGATAATTGAAGAGCTACTTGAACGGAAAAGTAACGGCTCCGGTCTAGAAAACTGAGATTAACAGCCGCGGGCATTCGTTGCGCTGACCACGCGACACCCTCTATCCGCTAACGTTGGCACTAACTTCGCCGACAAGCGGCGGTCGCTCGGTCGGTATAGTGCGTTTGCGGACTAAAGCCACGGAGTTTGTTGCTTTTTGTTTGTTCATTTATTGAATCATTCTCAGTTACATACGCTGCAGACAGGCTTATAGCGCCGCATTAGATGATTACATGGATTAGCTTAAAGCCTCTACTGCGCCAGAATTCTGTTCGGAGAACTGCGAAATGTTACGCGAATCTTCAGGCAGGTTCGGCGGCCTAAGGGGCCAAGAATCGAATCCGAGATCTCCAAAATGCGAAGCATGATTGGGAACCAGTGGGCCGCGACGTCACGTTTCGTAGTTTTTGTGTCTTAGTTCGCGGTTAAGTAAGATGATTATGCGGACTTCTGAGGCGTAGAACCTCGAGAATACGGATCGTAGTCAAGTGTGGGCCGTTTGTATTGGAATGGTTCACAGTTTAGATGATTTCCGTAACTATTTAGGAAAATTAATAATTCGAAGATTCATGTGGGCCACGCGAAATATTTTGATTTTATGGCCAAGACTTTGGAATTGCATCTACTGTGGTGGAAACTTGTTTGTCGGTATGTTATTAACAGATCTGCAAGTCCTCTAGGAACTGATTAGTCGGATTTAATATATACAGGGTTTGATACGTCGGAACCTTAACGGATCACGTCACGAGCCACTGCTTTTAGTACAGTTTGTGTTCTTTTAGAATTGCACATAAATTGCAGAAAAGAAAACCAAACTAACTCTGTACCCTGTAGTCCGCAAGCGAATTATACCGACCGAGCGACCGCCGCTTGTCGGCCAGCGATAGAGGGTGGCGCGTGGTCAGCGCAACGGATCCACACGGCCGTTAATCTCGGTTTTCTAGACCGGAGCCGCTATTTCCTTGAAATAGCTCCTCAGTTATCCTCACGAAGCAGAGTGGACCCCGTTCCAGACCCACTACTTCTGAGAATATCTGGTATAGCCGGGAACCGATCCCGGGACCTCTGGATCTGTAGCCAGGAACTCTGACCGCTAGACCACAGAGGCGGTCATACCTAAATGTCATAGACTTAAAAGATACCTCTCGCAAGAGAACATAATTTGCAGTAGTACGCTAACTAGACTGTCTTGCGTTCCTTTCCTTTTTGCTGTTTAACCGGAGTTCTGTGTTGAAGTTAGTGGTCTCCATGCAGTATATTATATACCCCCGTCTAAATCGGAACGAGGATTAACTAGAAACCCGCTTTCGTTTGAACATGTCCATAACCTCGAGACTGTAGGACATGAGACCGTGTAATGACTTTAAGTACAATAAACGCAAACTGTTAACTCAGAAGCAGTTAATAAGTTGTGAAAGTTTGTGACGATGGTACATTGATACAAATATTATGTTTCTGGACATTATCCATCGGCCTGTTTTTTATTTAAAACAATGTTTCCGTCTGCAGGCAGAACCTACTCAGTTGGACGCAATCGATATAGCCCCTATTTCCGGACACCACCAACACAAGATAGAGTATTGGGCCCAACTGAGTAGGTTTTACCTGAAGACGACAGAATGCAGTTTCCGAAATGTTGTGTTTCAAAATAAAAATAGGACGATGGATGATGTCCGGAAACATAATATTTGTATTAACGGAAGTTGTTTCAATATTTATTGCCTTATTCCGAACTTCACTTCTTCTAAAAAGAGAAAATGAATAAGGCATATACGTGAAACTATGCACTGTGCTCAGTAGCAACGTAAGTGGGGTTATGTATACTTGTCACAAGTCAGAGCTATATTTGAATCACAAATACATGCAATTTACACTGCGCATCCCTCTGACCTCGCGCTTGGCCGGTCACGTAATAAGAAAGTTACGTTTTTTTTAATACGCTGCGCAGTATCTTTTTACTTAGAAGAATCTCTCTGAAAATGAAAGTACTTAGGTGGCTTAGGACTCCATTGTATCAAGAGTTTACGGTACTACACCTGTAGTGGAATGGTGTACTTCCTGCCGGGTGCTGCGTTTCGATTCCCGATCTCAGGAAGGGTGTTTCTCTTCGCTACCGTGCCCCCAACAGTTTTGGGCTCCCTTCACTGTACTGGAAAATACATTTTGGGAACATTCCCCTGGGTCGGAGTGTGATGCAGTTTGTCTCTTCCGTCTAGAGCTTGTCCTAGATTCGTCCTTGCAGCCCTTCATGCTGTGTCCTTGAGACACCCACAGCCTTGCGGCACTTAACCACGATTCGAAAGGGAACCGTTAATGCGGATTCCTGAGTTAGGCGTTCAGGGTGCTTAATTACCGATGTCGAATGTGTTCTTGTTGGAGGCAGCGCGTACCCCCGTTACGTCACCTTGAGAGCTCAAGAGTAGAATATGCGTCATAGGCTGCGTATTGTTGGAAACGATGTTTTCTATTCGATTCGTGCGAAGTGTTTTTGAAGAAGAGTTCAGTTGAGAATCGGCAGTCGAGTTCCGAAGTTCCAAGTGAGCGGTTAGTCGAGAGTTGGGCTCTGCAAAGGAGCACGAGAAGATGGCGATTTGCTGTATATTCAGGTGTGAAGTGTTAACCAGCGGTCAGCGGCGTGACCACGGAGGCTGAGAAATCTCCATTTTGTTAAATCTGTTGTCAGGAAACGGCTAGTGGAGACTGTAATAGGCTGTAGTTACGAGCCTGTGTGTGTGTCAGTGAACTGCAAAGTGTAGTTATCCGTACTCCGGTTATAGGCACGCCTCTTCATAGTGACAGTATTGTTAAATACAAACCACATCTAGTGTAAAAGGCTGAAGATCCTCGTGAGAGAGATAAATTACATAATTACGCATTTGTGGCATGATGAGCTGATCTGTGAAGTTAGATTTCAAGTTCATTTAAAGTAGGGTTTAATAGAGGTCTCTGTGCTCAGAGTTCCTGCCTACAGATCCAGAGGTACCGGGTTCGATTCTCGGCGCCATTAGATTTTCTGAGAAACAGTGGGTTTGGAACGAGGTCCACTCAGCCTCGTGAGGATAATTGAGGAGCTATTTCAAGGAAATAGCGGCTCCGGTCTAGAGAACTGAGATTAACGGCCGTGGGGATCCTTTGCGCTGACCACGCGACACCCTCTATCCGCAAAGTTGGCACTAGCTTCGCCGACAAGCGGCGGTCGCTCGGTCGGTATAGTTCGCTTGCGGGCTACAGGCCACGGAGTTTTTTGATAGAGGTCGATGCAGACCAGAAACAAACTAGGCATTTTTTTGTTCGTAGATACGAGGTGTACTAAATTTAATCGAAATTCTTTAAGTAGTTTGAACGACCGTAGAAAGACGGGAATATTTATAGGATTCCTTGAAAAAAATATACGAGTGCAGCATCACACACCCAGCTGTCGTTACCCCGTGGAGTGGACAGAAGGCTGGGTTCGTTCAAAATTCATTTTCATGCTTTCCGATAGAAGTATGTGGGTCGTCTGGCCCATATTTAATAACTTCTAACCGATCACTGCCGATCACAGTGGCCGGGCAGCCTAAGGCTTGAACTGTCTTCGCCCGCTCGAACACTGGGATCGCGGGTTCGAATCCCACTCGAGGCATGGATATTTGTCTTATGTTCATTCTGTGTTTGTGTTGTCGTGTGTACGTAGCGGCCTTGCGACTGGCTGATCACTCGTCCAGGGAGTCCTACCGACTGTCTAAAGATTAAGAACTGAAGTGAAACGAAGCGTTTCACGGATACGCTGTTCTCCAGAGGGAGCAACAGGAATATGAACGAACGAACGAAGCGATCATCGCTGTAGGGTGCTGAAAACTCGCGCGTGTCTGAAGAAGGCTGGGAAGGACCAGTGTTGTGATTTCATTTCGGTTTCATTCGTGATTTCCTCAGTCTTAACATGGTAGTAATGCCACGAGGTGCTTCGAACTGTAAATTTGATTTTGCTGTAAAGTTATATTACTGATATTTTTGTCCCTCTTTCAGCGCTATCTTTATATTGCATGTTGTGGGAATGTTAGGTAAGAGATTGAAATGTTGGTCTTAGGCTGGTTTAGTAGGGACATGTATCAAGGTTTTATTACAAATGTGTGGTCACTTCTAGCACCACCGCAAGCATCTGGTCTGCGTAGCGTATCTCTGTTGACTGTTAGGGCGGCCGCACACAAACTGCGTCAAGACAAGCATCAAGACATGAGACAAAAGACGCAGTCTTGCTTCATTTGTGATTCGTCAGCATCATGACTCAGACTGGTGTGCGGCGGTTTTCATAATCTCATTCGTTTCAACTGTGCTCCTTTCTTTGCGTCATGTCCCAGACATCGTGTCT
This sequence comes from Cryptotermes secundus, assembly GCF_002891405.2. NCBI lineage: Eukaryota > Metazoa > Arthropoda > Insecta > Blattodea > Kalotermitidae > Cryptotermes > Cryptotermes secundus. The sequence continues at coordinate 441,232 of NW_019731580.1, read as the reverse complement.
TGACGCATGCCGGTGTGCGGCCTGCCTTATTGCTTAGAGAAGGGATTGCTCCTGTTAGTCAATACTTTTGGCAGTGGTGGTAGGTAAACACATTCCGTGACACCCCGACAAGAAGTACATGGACTGAAGTTAGGAGATCTCTAAGGTCAGAGGATTGATCGTGCTCCATCTTGAAATGCCGGCCCCCGCGGAACATGTGTAACCCTGGACTAGCTCGGGGAACGCGCTGCGTAATATTGCGTTAGACGTTTCCCTCGCTCCGGATACACGTGCAGGGCGTACGGCGCAGCTGCAGCAAGTATCGGTGCAGAGGCTACTGTTACCGCCACCGGCACTGACCCATGGCCATATCGACGGAGCCAGTAACCGAGAGAACGCGGCGTGAGGAGATAGTGCAGCGGATTGTGGTGGTGGAGGTCGGCGGAAGCAGAAGAATACAGATTTGCGCACGTTATGTTTATGAACTTGAATCTGCCTTCTCGGAGAGGAGGTACCAAAGTAAGGAACATGACCCTGGGTTGCTGTTACATCACAGTTTGGCCAGAGCTCGGCACCAAGACACGTTTCGGTCGAGAGATTCGGCCCCTAAGCAGGAAGTCAGCCAGATTCACGTAGCTGTTTCTGGGTCGCCCATGGGCAATGCTTCCTGCACAGGAAGCCTTCCTCGTTTGTCTTTCAGTGCCTCTCCTTAATTAAATTCTTTTCAACTTTGGCATCATTGTCATCGATTCTGAGTGCTGCTAGAAGCAACTCTACAGATGTTCCGCCCATATGGCGTTTGATAGGTTACTTTCTTGGGGGTGGAGTTGGGATAGCACAGTCGCTAGAGCGAAGAAGAAGCTACATTTCTCTCCTCTCCAAAGCGTCCAACCCAGCTATGGGACCCACCAAGTGGTTACCGGTAGCGATTTCCACCGGCAGTGAAGCGGCCGAATCGTGCCGAGATCAAGAATGGTGGGATTAAACCTCCACTCCACACATGTCCTCATGGCGTAGTAATTAATTAAGCACAGTGGTAACTTTGAAGCCGAGATGACACAGTTGGTGTAGCGACTGGCTGCGGGCTGGACGACCAAGGGGTCGGAGTTTCAGTCCAGGTAGGGTCAAGAATTTTCTCTTCTCCACGTCATCTAGACCGACTCTGTGGCCCACCCAACCTCCTATCCAATGGATACCGGGGGCTCTTTCTCCGGGGGTAAAGCGGCAGGGGCGTGAAGCTGACAACTCACCTGTATCTAGTGCCGAAGTTAAGAAAATGTGGACCTATACATCCACTACCCCATATGCCTTCTTGGCGTAGTGTTTAATTAGTTAAGCACAGGGACAACTTTACCTTTTTTACCTTTACCAGTGATAACTGTGCCTCTTTTTACGCTCTTGGCGATACGAACATTTGGGCAGGACTTTTCGAAACATTCTGCATATTTGGTGCCAAATTCTAAGTCATGTTAGAAATTGTAAGATTTGAGGTTTTCACGGCGGTGACTATGAAGAAAGCCGTCTTCTGGGATATGGAGCCGTATAGAAATTGTGTTAACCAACGTTTCGGAGGAACAGCTGGACACCTGCTCTGCTTGTTAGCTCGCGGATTTCTTGTCTTCTACCCTGAAGATGGAGGCGATACGTTCCTCCGAAACGTCGGTTAACACAATTTCTACACGGCTCCACATTCCAAAAGACGGCTTTCTTCATGTTAGAAATTGTTTGTGGCGCGTTTGTTCCTCCTGTAAACTGTTGTCCCCAGCACGTTTCTTATTGGACTGATATTGGTCCTCGAAGACAGCCAGAAATCATCCGGGCAGAGTCACATGACCAAGGTAGGAGCTCCTAAATTCCGTTTTTTTAACGAAAAAGTTAACCCATGGCAAAAAGGCAGTATAAAAAGTCGCTTTACATGACGCTCACACTGCGACTGGCGATTGTGGTGTGTTGAGACTATCCGTGGGAACAATTGAAACATCTGAAGCAGAGTTATCAACTTCTGGCGGGAAAGTATTTGTAACGCCAAGAGAGCGGGGACTCTTAGAACGCACTTCGGAGATAAGCTTCTACTGATCTGTAGGCGAAGGTCAGAATTATTGCGTCGTTTGAGGTTAAATATTCTGTGCAGAAGTTCGCAAGCTGTTTGATAAGAAATTCAGTAGCAAAAGAACCATTCACTCTACAGGCCTAACATTCTGGATTTTCTCTTCAAACTTATGACGATGATTACATCAGTGAACATAAGTCCCAAGACCGATGGTAATTAAATCCGACATTAAATGACCTTGTGATCAAAACACGGACACTTATTGAGAATGAACTGAGGTAATATTAAACTAAAAAAAAAGCTCGGACGTTCTTCTGTCCTTTGAAACTAGTACGAAGTAACATGTCACACAGATGTGTGATTAATCTGTATATACGCAGAAAAATATTACGTTTATATAAATGTATATTGACGTTGCAGCCCATTTCGAATCCTAGTCTCCAGTTATTGACATTTCTTTTAATCGCTATAAGATTCGAGGGAGGAAGGTTGTGTCATCATTAAGGCGTCCTCAGTCACAGGGCGGTGTGTACATTTCTTATGCTGATGCTGTAATGGTCACACCGTCATGAGTAGTTTCTTCTGGAATCTGGCAGTGGCATGTCTTTCACTGTAGATGTACTGGTTACAACACCGTGATTCCAGTTCTTCTGGAATCGGGCAGTGGCATGTCTTTCACTGTAGATGTACTGGTTACAACGCCGTGATTCCAGTTCTTCTGGAATCGGGCAGCGGCATGTCTTTCACTTAGATGTACCGGTTAAAACGCCGTGATCCCAATTCTTCTGGAATCGGGCAGCGGAATGTCTTTCACTGTAGATGTACTGGTTACAACACCGTGATTCCAGTTCTTCTGGAATCGGGCAGTGGCATGTCTTTCACTGTAGATGTACTGGTTACAACGCCTTGATTCCAATTCTTCAGGAATCCCATAGTGGCATGTCTTTCACTGTATATGTACAGGTTACAACGCCTTGATTCCAATTCTTCAGGAATCCCATAGTGGCATGTCTTTCACTGTATATGTACAGGTTACAACGCCTTGATTCCAATTCTTCAGGAATCCCATAGTGGCATGTCTTTCACTGTATATGTACAGGTTACAACGCCTTGATTCCAATTCTTCAGGAATCCCATAGTGGCATGTCTTTCACTGTATATGTACAGGTTACAACGCCTTGATTCCAATTCTTCAGGAATCCCATAGTGGCATGTCTTTCACTGTATATGTACAGGTTACAACGCCTTGATTCCAATTCTTCAGGAATCCCATAGTGGCATGTCTTTCACTGTATATGTACAGGTTACAACGCCTTGATTCCAATTCTTCAGGAATCCCATAGTGGCATGTCTTTCACTGTATATGTACAGGTTACAACGCCTTGATTCCAATTCTTCAGGAATCCCATAGTGGCATGTCTTTCACTGTATATGTACAGGTTACAACGCCTTGATTCCAATTCTTCAGGAATCCCATAGTGGCATGTCTTTCACTGTATATGTACAGGTTACAACGCCTTGATTCCAATTCTTCAGGAATCCCATAGTGGCATGTCTTTCACTGTATATGTACAGGTTACAACGCCTTGATTCCAATTCTTCAGGAATCCCATAGTGGCATGTCTTTCACTGTATATGTACAGGTTACAACGCCTTGATTCCAATTCTTCAGGAATCCCATAGTGGCATGTCTTTCACTGTATATGTACAGGTTACAACGCCTTGATTCCAATTCTTCAGGAATCCCATAGTGGCATGTCTTTCACTGTATATGTACAGGTTACAACGCCTTGATTCCAATTCTTCAGGAATCCCATAGTGGCATGTCTTTCACTGTATATGTACAGGTTACAACGCCTTGATTCCAATTCTTCAGGAATCCCATAGTGGCATGTCTTTCACTGTATATGTACAGGTTACAACGCCTTGATTCCAATTCTTCAGGAATCCCATAGTGGCATGTCTTTCACTGTATATGTACAGGTTACAACGCCTTGATTCCAATTCTTCAGGAATCCCATAGTGGCATGTCTTTCACTGTATATGTACAGGTTACAACGCCTTGATTCCAATTCTTCAGGAATCCCATAGTGGCATGTCTTTCACTGTATATGTACAGGTTACAACGCCTTGATTCCAATTCTTCAGGAATCCCATAGTGGCATGTCTTTCACTGTATATGTACAGGTTACAACGCCTTGATTCCAATTCTTCAGGAATCCCATAGTGGCATGTCTTTCACTGTATATGTACAGGTTACAACGCCTTGATTCCAATTCTTCAGGAATCCCATAGTGGCATGTCTTTCACTGTATATGTACAGGTTACAACGCCTTGATTCCAATTCTTCAGGAATCCCATAGTGGCATGTCTTTCACTGTATATGTACAGGTTACAACGCCTTGATTCCAATTCTTCAGGAATCCCATAGTGGCATGTCTTTCACTGTATATGTACAGGTTACAACGCCTTGATTCCAATTCTTCAGGAATCCCATAGTGGCATGTCTTTCACTGTATATGTACAGGTTACAACGCCTTGATTCCAATTCTTCAGGAATCCCATAGTGGCATGTCTTTCACTGTATATGTACAGGTTACAACGCCTTGATTCCAATTCTTCAGGAATCCCATAGTGGCATGTCTTTCACTGTATATGTACAGGTTACAACGCCTTGATTCCAATTCTTCAGGAATCCCATAGTGGCATGTCTTTCACTGTATATGTACAGGTTACAACGCCTTGATTCCAATTCTTCAGGAATCCCATAGTGGCATGTCTTTCACTGTATATGTACAGGTTACAACGCCTTGATTCCAATTCTTCAGGAATCCCATAGTGGCATGTCTTTCACTGTATATGTACAGGTTACAACGCCTTGATTCCAATTCTTCAGGAATCCCATAGTGGCATGTCTTTCACTGTATATGTACAGGTTACAACGCCTTGATTCCAATTCTTCAGGAATCCCATAGTGGCATGTCTTTCACTGTATATGTACAGGTTACAACGCCTTGATTCCAATTCTTCAGGAATCCCATAGTGGCATGTCTTTCACTGTATATGTACAGGTTACAACGCCTTGATTCCAATTCTTCAGGAATCCCATAGTGGCATGTCTTTCACTGTATATGTACAGGTTACAACGCCTTGATTCCAATTCTTCAGGAATCCCATAGTGGCATGTCTTTCACTGTATATGTACAGGTTACAACGCCTTGATTCCAATTCTTCAGGAATCCCATAGTGGCATGTCTTTCACTGTATATGTACAGGTTACAACGCCTTGATTCCAATTCTTCAGGAATCCCATAGTGGCATGTCTTTCACTGTATATGTACAGGTTACAACGCCTTGATTCCAATTCTTCAGGAATCCCATAGTGGCATGTCTTTCACTGTATATGTACAGGTTACAACGCCTTGATTCCAATTCTTCAGGAATCCCATAGTGGCATGTCTTTCACTGTATATGTACAGGTTACAACGCCTTGATTCCAATTCTTCAGGAATCCCATAGTGGCATGTCTTTCACTGTATATGTACAGGTTACAACGCCTTGATTCCAATTCTTCAGGAATCCCATAGTGGCATGTCTTTCACTGTATATGTACAGGTTACAACGCCTTGATTCCAATTCTTCAGGAATCCCATAGTGGCATGTCTTTCACTGTATATGTACAGGTTACAACGCCTTGATTCCAATTCTTCAGGAATCCCATAGTGGCATGTCTTTCACTGTATATGTACAGGTTACAACGCCTTGATTCCAATTCTTCAGGAATCCCATAGTGGCATGTCTTTCACTGTATATGTACAGGTTACAACGCCTTGATTCCAATTCTTCAGGAATCCCATAGTGGCATGTCTTTCACTGTAGATGTACTGGTTACAACACCGTGATTCTAGTTCTTCTGGAATCGGGCAGTGGCATGTCTTTCACTGTAGATGTACTGGTTACTACGCCATGACCGAATTGGGGAATTGGAGAGTGGCATTTCTTTCACTCTTGATAACGCCACGATTTAGTTATTCTCTAGTCGGGTAGTAGCATTTTTTTTTCGCAGTAGATATACTGGTTGTAACGCCATGAACCAGTGTGAACACCTAAGATCGGTAATGGGAACCCCATGTAAATAAGAGACTGGTCAGTAATTCTAGGGACAATGTTACAGCAGCGTGATATGATGTAATTTTAGTAAATGGTAAGGTAAAGTTGCCCCTGTGCTTATCTCATTAAGCACTACGCCATGAAGGCGACCGCTGCACTAGTTGGAGGTGAGTAGCCAGCTTCACATCCCTGCCGCTTTACCCTAGGGGGAAGAGCCCCCGGCACTCATTGGATAGGAGGTTGGGTGGGCCCCAGAGCCGGTCTGGACGAAGTGGAGAAGAGAACATTCTTGATCCTACCGGTACTCGAACGTTGAGCCCTCAGACGTCCATCCAGTAGCCAGTCGCTATACCAACTACGCTCTTTCGGCTCCCCTAAAGAGATATTGTGTAAGAAAAAGGCAAGCTGTTGAAATGCGAACGTTTAAGTAACACAGATTTTACTCTCTTTCTGTAGATGTATGCATGGGGCGTGTAGCCCCCCCCTGTTCAGACAATACAGAGTTACCCGTTAAATCTGATGCTGACATTCGTTCCATTTCATATATAATGAGTACACAGCCGCGTCACGGACTTTGTTCTTTCTATCGGAGTATGCACCACTGCCTCATCATAGGGTTGTTATTCGTAGTCTCGTCACTAGGTGGCAGAGGCAGAGAATTTCTCTTCTTCACCACATCCTGATCGACTCTGTGCCATGAGCTCTTTCGTCTCGGGTGTAAGGTGGGAGAAATATGAAATGCCTGCATTCCATCAAGGTCACTACTCGTAAAGTTTGTATACATTTTCTGCTTGTCCATGTGCTACATGCCACGACCGCTCGCCGCACCACTAGAACTATCTGTAAAGATTACAATTAGGAGTTTCCTTGTTATGCGATTTAAAAGTTGTTTGTAAGCAAAACATTGAGATGATGAAATAAAATGGACGATGAATAGTGAGTATTTTTCTGCCCCACCCATCATATTCTTCTGGCAACTCTCTAAGGTCTTTTTGTTTATTGAATGGCACCTTCTCAACTTCATAGGTTATGTGATGTCGAATAATTCGATCATGGTGTTGAATTTAGAAGTGAAAACAGGCGTTTCGTGGCTTAATTTAAGATTATATATCCAGTATTTACTAAGAGAGAGGATGATGATAACCGCCTCTGTGGTCTAGTGGTCAGTTCCTGGCTACAGATCCAGAAGTCCCGGGTTCGATTCCCAGCACGAAGTAGTGGGTCTGGAACGGGGTCCACTCACCCTCGTGAGGATAAATGGAATAGGAAAGTAGCGGCTACGGTCTAGAAAACCGAAAGTAATGGCCGTGGGGTTTCGCTGCGCTGACCACGCGACACCCTCTATCCGCTAAAGTTGGCACTAACTTCACCGACAAGCGGCGGTCGCTCGGTCAGTAATAGTTCGCTTGCCGACTCAAACCACGGAGTTGTATGTCCTATATTTGCTGAGAGAGAGAGAGAGTGGGTGATAAAGCCGTGAGAACTTACGGCAATCCACCACTCGACCGAGATTGCAGACTAGAACCCCCAACATACGAATCTTTTGGCCACTACACGGCGACGTTCGGTTGAATCTTCGTGCCCTATAGCTGAAACAGAAGACTGCCCACAGGGTTTAATCCTTGGAATAGGAACAGGAACATTGTACGTGACTTCGGACCTTGCCCAGAAGGCGTATAGGGGACATGGCGGTGAAACTTTCCGTATTATTTGCGTACGCATTAGAAGTCTGCTTTATCCTTCGGCCGACTTACTGCTGGGATCAAACATTAGTACCTATTAAAGGGAAGCCTGGGCTGGACATTGAGAAGGCCTTGTTGTGGTGGCCGATTTGCCCCTTTCGAGAATCGAACGCCGATCATTTAGCATGCAACTAACTTCATGGAGTTGAGCCGTTCTTGAGAAGCCATCAGTTGTGCGGCCACTAAAAAATTTCCCAGCATTTTATGGAACTCGAATGTTCATTACCGTGTTCACAAGAGCGCTCCACTGGTCCCTACCCTGAGCCAGATGGATCAAGTCCATACCATCCCATCCTGTCTAAGATCTATTTTAACATTCTCCACGCACCTACGCCTTGGTCTTCCTAATGGTATCTTTCCTTCTGGCTTTCCCACCAATATCCTATATCCAATCCTCTTCTCTACGTATATTCCACAAGGCAGTATACTCTGCACAGTTATATATGACCACACTTCCACTGGTCACATCGGCAACGGTACTTGTCGCAATACTTTTCGCCGGGTCACACTGAGATGCAGTTGTTTCCTGTGTCACGGATCGTGTGGAGGTCGGACGTTGTCCTTCCTGCATGCACGTGCTGCTGCTACTGCGTACTTATGATTTTGGGCGAGGTCTTCTATGACTTGCTTATTACAGATGTAAGCCATCCATTTGCCTACGTAAATAAGTTCAGATATTACGAACATGCAACACGATGCTAGTAAGTTATCAGTTTTTATATCGTTATCACAACGAGAGTTACCTGTGACGGACAGACGACGAATGGCTCCTTTTCCCGCCACTACAAGCGCGCGCATTACGTAATGTGCTGCAAGTCGTTGAGATCAGGCCGTACTGCGCACACACAAAAATCGATCGTTGTGCCGAACACAAGCAGCGAGAGAGCAAACAGAGACCTGAAGGAGGGGCAGGATACTGTTATGATCTTCTTTAGTTTTGTAGCTGTGGGCTGAATTGTTAACAGTGCTGATTGTGAAGACATTTGTGTGTGCGTGTGATGTGTTTACAGAGTCTATATAGGACCTAAATAACACCGTTATCATGATAAAACTCCCGACATGATGGTACCAGGCTGGCCCCACCCTTCTTGTAGTATAAGCAGCAGCAGGCAAGCCCGCCAGCCTAGCTGTTCCCGCGCGCCGGCAAGAACCGGATGTGACGACGTATGTGTGTGCGCGCGCTGCGGCCTTCACAAACAGAAAACGACATGGCGGAGGACGCAGTTTGTGTGAAAGTTTCTGTATCGTTGTTTACCAGATTGAAAAGCGTAGATACAGGTCGTGTGTGTTTGTGCTTGAGGAACCGCGTTGCGAGTGGATTTCCACGTGTTGATTGGATATTTTAAAGGATGTCGCCAATTACAGAATGTGTGTACTTGTGCCATTTTAATGGCGTTTTCACTACTACATCGTGCAGCGTAGAGCTGGGAGTAAGAGGTACAGTAGTACATGTGTTACGTGTGCCTAGTTTTTGTAGACTAAGTTAAATTTAAAATTATATGAAGTATGGTTTTGCAGTTCAAGCGTTATAAATTTAATTGCGTGTTGTGTATCAAGCTTAGCAGCATGATTCCACATAAGATGTGGTTTATTTTATGTTCTTATTGCTCTGGACTGCCGAAGGTTACTGGCCGTGGTAAGCCTGTTTAAACGCACTTCAGACGTTACGATTTTAGTAGTTTGTCTTATTAATACGTATTAAGTAAATTAACGCTTTTGCCCAGTTTGATCAATAGAAGTGGATGCTATAGACATTTGTAGTGATACGTTGATGAGATTTTTATAATAATCTTCATATATTGTTGGGCTTCCAAACAAGTTCAGCGGGCAGTACATTCGTTTTTCGCTGCTTGTGGGCGTGTGTATATCGTAAAGTTGTGGCTTGAAAGTTATTAAATGATGTTTGCACTTGTCATTAAGCTTTACTTTTTCATTTGTACGACAATCGAAAAGATATGTTATGTTCTGTGTATTAACCTACGAAAATCTGAGTATGTAACATATGAAAGCAACTTCCTCGTTATTCATGTAATTGTTATTAGATTTGAAATTATAGGACTAGTATTTATTTGACTGCTCGGAAGATGTGCAGGTCTGGATACGCTATTCCAACATTTCTGATGTATTCGTAACTTGCATTGTGTTGTGAAACGTTTTCTTTCGGCTTATACAAAGTTGGATATTACGTTATACAGACGGGGGTGCTATTTGAACTGCCCAGCACACGACCCCCATACACCCATACCACGAATTATGTGCGCGGGGCGGTTTCGACGGCAGCTGGGTTCGATAGACTGCGTAAGACTTAATGGAACACATCCAGTTATATGTTTCTTAATCCAGAGCGTTTTGCCCTTGAGCTCGTGACTTCGGTGCTGCTTCTATAAACAAGAACAATATTTTCTGCGTATTTCACAACGGAATAATGTTACTGTAAAGCATGGTCGCACTTAAACCACTTTGGGAACAGCTTTCCAAGTCGGTGGCCATTTATGAGTGAATTGAAATTGTATTTGCGGTAGCTGTATATCCCAGACAACTTTACAGCACTGGCTACTCAAGAACTGTCACAGAACCTTCTAATTTTCATCATTTTGTGGCCCTGAATTAGGTCCTATATAAAGTTAGTAATCCAGTCACCCCCTTAGTGGTTGTGGACGTGAAATGTTCTGGAACTTCAGAAAATGCCGGCCATTTATATGTACCAGTGTATGTATGGAAGTCTTGTTTAGGGATATATATCCTAAGAAGAGGAGGCACGCGGGAGCATAGTTGGTTGAGGCTCTCTGCTACAGGCTGGGAGGTTGCGGGTTCGATTCCAGATGCCTTTTTTTTTTTCTTTCTGTTTTTCCAGTTGGCCTAAACATCCCAACCACACTATGGCCCTGGGGTCGACTCTCTCTTTCGGGGGCATAAAGGGCGGCTGGCGCGCAAGGTTGGCACCCTCACCGCCATCTGTGAGTTGATTATCTAGAAAATGAGGGAGACTCGAGGTCTCAGAACCCTATGGACCTGCATGGCCTGTTACAGGGATAGCGTTAGCTGTTTACCCTAAGAAGAAGAAAGGTGATTATTCCCCACCCCTCTGCATTTGGATTAGTCTGACTTGTCTGGTGGAACAGGGAATTTTTTTAAGGAATATCAGATATTTCTCACACTTGCATTGCTTTTTGATCTAGAGTCTGCATTAATTTTTTGTACGTACTGGAGGGCACTGGAATTGTAATCTTATAGCGAATCATCTTATTGAGTAAGTTTGAATGAATTATTGATATAATCATGAATGGAATTTAGTGATGTTCGGCGTGAATCTGGTGTATCAAGTCTGGTAACAACCAGAAAGTTCAAAAGGGGATAAGAGTGAAGCGCATGAGTGTTGCAGTCCTAAGCCAGTTTCATTTATGTCCCGTTCTCAGAGCCTGTACTTGTGATATTCTGTTCTCTATCAACTTGTGTTCTGGATGGTCTTACTGCCTGAGGCTGATATAAAAAAAACAACAACAACAACAAAGAAACTCCGTGATTTGAGTCCGCAAACGAACTATAGCGACCGAGCTACCGCCGCTTGTCTGCGAAATTTATTGCCAACTTTAACGGATAGAGGGTTTCGCGTGGTCAGCGCAACAAATCCCCACGGCCGTTAATTTCGGTTTTCTAGACCGTAGCCGCTACTTTTCCATTCAGGTAGCCCCTCAATTATCCCCACGAGGCTGAGTGGACCCCGTTCCAGACCCACAACTTCTCAGAAAAAAATCTGGTAGCGCCGGGAATCGAATCCAGACCTCTGGATCTGTAGCCAGGAACTCTGACCACTAGACTGATATACCAAAATTAAATGACAGATGCAGCAGTTCACATCTTTGATTTTACTGCTGCCAAAATTACAATATTGCTCACAAAATGTTCATCCCACCCACATGGTGCCCTATTGGGTCTGAACATTTCCCTGTGTACTGTATATCTATTGACTGTTGCAGTTCGTGATGCCTTACAAGATACCATAACAGTGCAGAATGGTAAAGTACTTGATGTATATGCATTTGGAAATGCTTGTTAGACGCGTTAGTTTGAAGTAAATACACGTTCACGGCATACAGTACCTGTTGAGGCTTAGCTTCAAATATTTTATCCGTGAGAATATTTTGTCAGTAGATATCCTGTTATGAAAGAAGCTTCATCACAAAGCCCATCATTGGACCTTGTCCTTAGCCAGTTGAATCCAGTTCACATAGTAACTCATTTTGTTCAATAGGGGGACCGTGGTAGCGTAGTTGGTTGAGGGTCTATGCTACAAGCCGGAAGGTCACGGGTTCGATCTCTAAAAATATAGTTTTACCTTTTATGTACAGCGACCAGGACGTGAAGCTCTGTCCTATATTGCCGAGGTTAAGAATCCACGAGCTTAAGATATATGCCACACCATTCGTCTGTGGCAAAGAATATTTTTGTACACAGATAAAGCTTTACATTTTCGCATTTTTCGTACAGTGTAAAATAATGGGGAACCTATGTAACAATTTTTGAACCGCATTATTTTTCCGTAGTCACTTCCACACAGCCCTTCCTATCCAAAAGAGAAAATCCACCTCCCGATTAAGGAATACGCAGCCCGCATTTTGAATGTTCTAGATGTGGTCCACGTCTTAAGGTGAGCTACGGAGCTGTTCCGACGGTCACACTGGCCGCGCGGTGTAAGGCATGAGCTGTCTTCGCTCGCTCAAATACTTGGATCATGGGTTCTAATCCCATTGAAGGCATGGATGTCTGTCCGCGTCTATACTGTGTTTGTGCTGTTCTGTGTATAGGTAGTGGCCTTGCGATGAGCTTATCCACCGTCCAGGGAGTCCTACCGACAGTATATACGATTAAGAAACTGAAAAAGCGGCGAAGGTCCAACAAAAGGACTGTAGAGCCATAGATAGATAGATAGAAAGAATTGATTCATCAAGAGTAACCCATTTATTTTTGCTGATGCTACTGCTACCCTTACCACTACCACCACCAGCTTTTACTGATCTTAGCTGGAAGATGAACTGTACTGGCGTGAGATTTCGTTGGTTTTCCCAGTTCCTGTAGGAAGATGACTTGATAGTAACCCTGCCCAAAATTAATCGACGGCCTTCTTCGTTCTACATCGCCAGTTCTTTATTAAATTTGCAGTCTTCTGGGTTATGACAGTGGGTAGTTTCGCAGGTGGTTAGCAACTTTTCGGACGAACGGCTTCAGGGGTGAAGGAAGCACCATGTTCTCCAAAACGTTGAGTAATCACTTGCGAAACTACATAAACCATGAAGTTACAATTTTAATTTTCGTTATCGTGTAAACGTCACTTCGTTAATTTATCCCAGAATCTTTATTCTGAATCCACGATCGCAAAGACTGGGAAAAATAAGTTGTGTATATATTGTGACGTGCTGCCTAAAAGCCGGACTATGGAACATCCATCTCGGCGCAAATGGGAAAGAGAACGCATATTTCAGCGTTCGTTGCTGGTCAACGGATAACATTTCCTAGGCAACGGAATGGAATGCAGCATTGGAATTCTAACAGTGAGTTTCCACGGTTACAAAGAATTGTTCGAAGCTTTGTATGATAACGGGAAAACCAAACTTCTGAGAAAGGTGTTCCATAAGCTGCCTGCAAAAGTCCTATTTAAGGAGGTTGAATGTACCGGATGGGACAGTTGAGTTCTAGAAGTTGCCGAGAACAGTTCAGTTTGCATCTGACCTTAGAAGAGTAGCCAGTCTTCGGTTTGGCTTCGACTATAGCAGAAGCAGTAATTGTGAACGTGTAGAGGAGTTCGTCCAATTCGCTAAATCCGAAACTTGCATGAATTCATTTGTCGCGTTACATAGGCAACACGCGACAATATGTATACAGGGTTTAACTGAAAGATGTGGAGAAATTTTGGGCATGAGTTCCACATACCAAAACAATAAAATGTCCGTATCAGCTTGTGTTCGGAAACATTTAATCTGTGAGTTATAGCTGGAAGAGTACAGTTATAATAAGTGTTCAAAATGTCCTCCACGAGGTTCAGCTCACTCATCAGAGTATTGCTGATACATTACGGAAATATGTGTAACGTAAATTACTCTTGGAAGCTGTAATCACTAACTAAAGGGTTCTAAGAGCCGCAGAGCTTCTAATTGGGAGGCTGCAGTGTTTATGTCTGTGTAGAGGACAAGTGAGGTGAGAATTAAGTATGTAGAGTTTGTGCAGCTGCATTCACAGGCGCTAAAATAGAAGCCACCAATTGTACAGCCAACATTTTATGGAACCCGTAGATTGATTACCGTGTTCATAACAGCCCTCCATTGCTCCCTATCCTGAGCCAGATCGATCCAGTCCACACCGTCCCATCCTACCTCTCTTAAGTAAAGTAAAAGTAAGTAAAGCTATCCCTGTAACAGGCCGTGAAATCCCATAGGGTTGTGAGACGTTGAGGGTCCAACATTATCTAGACCATCGGCTCAAAGATGGCGGTAAGGTTGTCAGCCTTACGCGCCGTCGCACTTTACTCCCCAGGAAAAGTATTTAATTCCTGATACCATATATTTTAGAGGCTGAGTCGACCCCACGGCCATAGTGCGGCTGCAAGGATTAGGTCAACTGAAAAAAATCCTGTGACCTCATCGGGACTTGAACTCGCGACCTTCCGGCCTGTAGCATAGTGTCTCAAACAACTACGCTACCCCGTGCCCCCACCTCTCTTAAGATCCATTTTAATATTGTTCACGCACCTACGTTTTCATCTTGCCATTGGTTTCCTTCCTTCTGGCTTTCCCACCAATATCCTATATGAATTCCTCTTCGCCCCCATTCGTACTGCATGCCCCACCCATCTCATCCTCCTTGACTTTGTCATTCTAATTACATTTGGCGAAGAGTACATATGATGAAGCTCCTCATGCAGTTTTGTCTTCGGTCCAAATATTCTCCTGAGCGCCCTGTTCTTTCAGAACACACTGTGTTCCTCCCTTAATGTCTGAGACCAAGTTTCACACCCATGTAGAGCCATGAAATGTATTGTTAGTCGCATGCACAGTTATTCAGATTTCATATTACAAGAAGCTCGTCGCCCATCACACTAAATGGTGTCTGGTATTGTCAGTTACAGTGCTCGGCCGCATGTATTGACTGCGGTTCACTGACCAAGTTAGAGACAAACCACTCACTTGCAAAGACCGCGTGATCAGGTTGTGAACTCAGGTGTCTGCAGAATTCTTGAGCAACTTAGTCCAACCATATTTGTTAAACATTAACAGGAGTAATATATTTTTGGACATTATCCATCGTCTTGTCTTTATCTAAAAACCGTCGTATTCATTTTTCAAAATAACGTTTCGGAGTCTGGATTCTCTCCGTCTTCAGGTAAAACCTACTCGGTTGTGCCCTATCTCCGGAGATAGGGACTAGCTCTAGCGATTGGGCCCAGCTGAGTAGGTTTTACCTGAAGACGGAGAGAGAATCAAGTCCCCGAAACGTGTTTTGAAAAATAAAGAGGACGGTTTTTAGACAAAGCCAAGACGTTGGATAATGTCCAGAAATATAATATTCATACTAATGTACCATCTTCACAGAATTTTAGACCTTAAAGAAATGTTGTCTGGCTGTAGGACTGACGACCGGATTTTTCCTCTGAGTGTGCAGTATGAACTGTGAAGCCTTTCTTTCTGAGGTCAAAGAGACAGGACCAAAAAAGTTCCATTACCTGAGATTTTTAATGTGTGAAACTTCCCCTTGCCCCGGAACCTGTACTGATAAACTATCCCGTACATTCCCGTTCCCTTCTTCAGTTTTGTTTTCCGGGCAGTTTGCATCCTGTGGGGTTGTGTCCGTTCACATGCTTCGTCTGAAAGAGGCGCAAGTATGAACGTCTTGGTGAAGGAATGATGTCTCAGTGATGAGCCGGGCTAGCTCAGTCGGTATAGCAGCTGGCTACGGGCTGGACGACTGAGGGGTCGGAGTTCGAGTCCCGGTAGGATCAAGAATTTTCTCTTCTCCACATCGTCCCGACTGGTTCTGGGGTCCACCCAACCTCCTATCCAGTGGGTACCGGGGGGCTCTTTCCCCGGGGTTAAAGCTCCCGGGACGCGAAGCTGACAACTCACCTCCAACTAGTGCCGAGGTAAAGAAAACGTGGATCTATACATCCACTCCCCATACGCCTTCGTGGCGTAGTGCTTCATTCGTTAAGCACAGGGACAACTTTACCGTTTACCCTTGCTTGACGTTATCTTTGGGACTTAATGGTAACCACATGTACCACATGCCTTAACATGAAGAATGAATATTTGCAACACTGATGGTGGCCAAAATTAACCAGTTGGTGTTTCTAACGGAGTGTGTTATGTGTCAGGTACGAACTAAGTGTTTACATGTTAGTAGGTTTCAGAGCGTCCGACTCGTGGGCAGTCACTGGTGTAGCCAGAAAGATGAAATCTCACGATAGAATCATATAGGTCTAGACAGAACAAGAACGTAAACGTGAAATCTGAAGGAGTGCGTATTTTTAACATATTTTGTAAAAGGAGGCTCGCCTTCCATGGCCACTACACATTGAAAACGTATCAGTAGGTAAGTAGAGTTCGTAAAAGTCAAGGGGTGGAACATGTCAGAGTGTTGCGTCCATATCACATTGTAAATTTATCTCCGTTTGAAATTGGGCTGCGACAATCTCAACATTAGCGTTCGACGGCTTTGAAAATAGGTTAATTTTGGCCTCATATTTATTCATGTCTTAAAAACGGAATTTGAATCTTTGATAATGAACTGCAGCCGCCTCTGTGGTCTAGTGGTCAGAGTTTCTGGCTACAGATCCGGATGTCCCGTGTTCGATTGCCGGCGCTACCAGATTTTCTGAGAAGTGGTGGGTCTGGAACGGGGTCCACTAAGCCTCGTGAGGATAATTGAGGAGTCTAGATAATGTTGGACCTCCAACGTCTCACAACCTTATGGGCCTTCATGGCCTGTTACAGGGATAGCTTTACTTTTTTTTTTTTTTGTCTGCTATTTCAAGGAAATAGCGGCTCCTGTCTAGAGAACCGAGATTAACGACCGTGGGGATCCGTTGCGCTGACCACATGATACCCCTCTGTCCGCAAAAGTTGGCACTAACTTCGCCGACAAGCGGCGGTCGCACTATCGGTATAGTTCGCTTGCTGACTACAGGCCATGGAGTTCACTGAGAAGGTGGTTCGCCCCAGATTAGTTTATTAATTTATTAATGTCAATGCAAGATATGTCATAAATTTTGTCTTCTGTTGGGGCGTGAACAGTCATAACGATGATATCACACCAGCGACCTAGTATTAGATATGATTCGAGGCCGTGGTATAGCTCAAGCGGTTAGTCGCGGGCTTCCCACCACGGCGGCCCGGGTTCGATCCTGGGTCTGGTCAGTTGGGATTTGTGTTGCACAAAGTGGCGCTGCAGCGGGTTTTCTCCGAGTACTTCGGTTTCCCCTGCCAATCTTCATTCCACGAAATTCTGCATCATAATCACCCGGGGTAGGCCACAATAGGCGAATCAGTGGCCGCAGTGCCGAGGGGACCCAAGTAGGACTCCCCCCCCACTAAGCGAATTAAAAAAATTAATTGTATATGATATCCTATCACTAACGAACTCTACTCTCTTAACTCCTGATACGATTTTCTTATATACGAAAAAACCTATACCTAATTCATGATTTTCATTCCCCTTTCCATAGAAAAATGTATATTCCCCTGCTAGTGCGACCGCCTGTACTCCCGCTAAATCAAATTTATATTTGAAGATTTCTTCCGCCACTGCCCTCAGCGAACCTGCGTATGTGGGAGGACAATATTAAAATGAATGATAGAGAGATATGATGGGATGGTATGGATTGATCTGGCTCAGGATAGGGACCAGTGGATGGCTCTTGTGAACACGGTAATGAACTTTCAGGTTCCATAAAATGCTGGGAAATTCTTGAGTAGCAGCTGATTTGGCGTCTCAAGAAGGGCTCAACTCCGTAAGTAAGTAAGCAAGCAAGCAACACAAGATATAAAACCGTGCTTGTAGACGTGTTCAGAAAGCCGAAGAGAAGCTTTTCTCTTCATTCCCATAAATTGTTCAGTTTCTGGCTCGAGTCGACATGCCCGCGAGCTTCCATACAGTAAACATCTCTGTTCTCAGATTGCGTGTCATGAAATCGTTAAATTGACCGTGATTCATTCCTTCCGACGTAATGAAATTAGTGAGTCTTGAACTGTAACGTTTTGACATTTTGAGGTATTTCTACAGATTTGCTTGGTGTATCGAATAATGACATCCCCAGCTGGTTTCTGTACTCTGATATCCAGCCTGCACAGCACTTGGCCTAAATCTGCATCTGTAAATGCTTCGTTTTCATTGGCATAAGGCAGTTACTCCCTCAGTTATATTGAAAGTACATAATATCGATTCCGCGAACGAAAGCAGGAATTTTGTATCGCTCACGTCTGTGTTTTAAAACATTGGTAGGGAAATGGCGGACTTAATAGTGTGTCGTATATACCCGTTACTAAGCGGTAGCTCTGTAAACAGTAGTCGTTGCTAGGTAACGCCCGCAACATACACGCAAGCAACAATAGATGAATGGTGTTTTATGTTCGAACCTCAGCCGTTTCTGGGCAATGCTTCAGTAAACACGAACACGATTCAAAGTTGGGGGACTGTCGAATCAGACAGTAAAATTTGGCCATGAGTCCCGCGGGATTCGGGCCTGAGAATGGCTGTGATGTCAGTGACCAGCAGCAGTTGTAAATGGCAGACCCATCCTCTCGTCAGAGAGGACGTTACGTAAGGACTATAACCGCAAGTGTTTAGTTGGAAAATAGAATTACTGTTCTGAGACTCAAGGGGCTTGTCGCCAAGACGGACTGATGGGCGGTAAACCGCCAGTCGTAAAGTAACTCTGACAATGTACGGGAGGCTGTGAAGATGGGACCTGAGCGTGTGAAGCTGAAGAATCTCCACTGTTTGAAGCCGTTGCCAGGGAACGGCTGGTGAAGACACAGAAGGCTGTGAAAGCCCTTGCGGGTGCTGTGGTGATTCGTGAATTATGGAGATTTGCGGTGGCGTTGTAATTGCTAGTAGTTGCGAGTCTTGTGTATAACTGGTCAGTATATCCAATTACCTATCCATACCCCGTCTATAGCCACACATACACGTGACATACAACGGTAGATATAATAGTAACGTTTCGCTTCCAACTTCCAAGAGTAAGCCGAACAGACAGCAAGGAGGTCCAGTTTCATTGGAGAGTTCCTCGATTCTTCTTCCAACATCGAATCTTAAGGGGGGGGTGAACTCCGTGGTTTGTAGTCCGCAAGCGAACTATACCGACCTAGCGACCGCCGCTTGTCGGCGAAGTTATATGCCAACTTTAGGCGTGAGAGGGTGTCGCTTGGTCAGCGCACCGGATCCCCGCGGCCGTTAATCTCGGGTTTCTAGACCGCAATTTTAAGGGAGTAATTTTATAAATGGTGTTTATTTTGTCACGAAATGCAACATCTGCAGCTGTCTGTAGGCGGCACACTGTTATCCCACCGTCTCCAAAATATTGATTCTGTTTGCTAAGATTCTGAGATACAGGAAAACTAGTTAGCATTGCGGTGTCTAAGATTGAACTTCTCACTAAATTTTGCTGCTGAGAGGCGGTTTTGGAGCCCGAGGTACATAGTGACGGCTGAGCCATTGTAACTAAATGATCTAGGTAAGAAAATACATGGTACAACCGGCAGAACATCTTAAGTAATTTCGTTTCAATGTGTTTTAAGTGGATACCGTAGATAAGTATGAGGGGTCATTGGGGCCACGCGGTAGCGTAGTTCGTTGAGGCACTATGCTAAAAGCCGGAAGGTCACGGTTTCGATTCCTGATGGGGTCATTGATTTTTTTCCAATTGCCCTAATCCTTCCAGCTGCACTATGGCCCTGGGATCGACTCAGCCTCTAACACAAATGAGTACCAGAAATCTTATTGGATTAGGTAAAGAGCGGCCAGTGCTTAAGGATGACAACCGTACCGCCATATGTGAGCTGATTGTCTAGAAAATGTGGGAGCCTCGACGTCTCTCAGCCCTATGGTCCTTCGCATCCTGTTACAAGAATAGCTTTACTTTATCTTACCTAGTTAAAATTGGTGTTACGTACCCGGGCTAATTTTCTTTATAATAAATTTGTGGTCTACTCTTACCCCATGAATGGGAATTTTAGCATCGGTGTGTCTCAGTTTCGGTACGTCTCACAATCTGTATTTCAGTAGCCGTCTAGAATGCGCTGCTCGAGTGCCCAGCTAACTCCTGTCATTTTAATTAACAAGAGAATGTCGTGTAGTTGGGTGTACAGCACTGAACAGCACCAGAGCCATTTAGTGGCGTTATTACATGGCCGCTATCGGATGTCTTGCCGCTTTGTTTTTACAGTTTTCGGCCTACTTTCGTTATTTTGAAGAAATGAAAGCAGGTTCGTGCGATCTTCATCCTATGTGTCTGTGTATCCCGCCCCCCATCAGATTTTGAATGGCTGAAGCCGTTTTAAATTAAACTTGGTATTCAGAATTACTGAAAGGGGTTACGCTGTCCAGTAGTTGGTTTAGGCCGGATGGTCGCGGGATCGAATCCCGATGAGGTGGATTTGTTCACTTTACCTAGGCAGAATGTTTCTCTGAAACGTCCATTGACTTTCAACGGACTACACGGCATTATACCCTGTAAGATAGTGTTGATTGTTGACATACCAGACTACTTTGGAGCGGTCTGTGACTCGGCGTCAGGGTTGTTCGTTCAAGGCCATCGCATTTACAGAACTAGCTGGAAGAGTGAAAACTAAATACGTACATGTTGCTGTCTCGTCACCAGAATTCAGCGCAAAATCATGACACAGGAAAGACAATTGAACTAGGGTAACGCTTGCTACCATTCAGTCCAAAACCTTTTGTCTTTTCGTCTTCTGTCCAAAAACATAGACACTAGATTATACAAAATTATAATTTTGCCTTTGGTTTTGTATGGGTGTGAGTCTTAGTCTCTGGCATTAAGGGAGGAACATGGAATGAGGGTGTTGAGAATATTTGGACCGAAAAGAGATGAAGCGGCAGGAGGTTGGAGAAAACTGCATAATGAGGAGCTTCATAACTCGTACTCTTCGCCAAGTATAATTAGAATGATCAAGTCGAGGAGGATGATATGGACAGGGCATGTAGCTCGAATGGGGGAGAAAAGGAATGCATATAGGATATTGGTGGAAAAGTCAGAAGGAAAGAGGCCACTAGGAAGACCAAGACGTAGGCGGGTGGACAATATTAAAATGGCATTTAGAGATAGGATGGGGAAGTAGGGACTGGATTGATCCGACTCAGGATAGAGACCAGTGGAGGGTTCTTATGAACGCGGTACCGCAAGATGTTGGGAAGTTCTTGAATAGCCGCACAGTTGGCGCCTTCTCAAGAAGGGCTCAGTTCCTAGGCGTTAGCGGGGATATCTGTTCCCTTTAATGGAACCGGGGGGCGGGCTGGAAATGAAGGGAATTGTCAGGATGGGTCTGTGCAAGAATAACAAGAGTTAGGATCGCATGGAATGTGACCTTCGGTGAGAGCCAATGACCAAGGTGTGTCTGTGTACGGCAGCGCGGAGTGAAGCAGCGCTTGGCGTCTAAAAGATGAGTCATTTAAGGGAAAACATGATTCCGTCCTATTAGTAGATATGTTTGTAAGATGCAGCGATTCCGCAGGTTGTCTTATACGCTCCAGAATATTTGCACCTGACGCCGTTTCGTTTTAAGACCAAACAAAAAACAGGTTCTAGTGTAATTTCAACCCCAGCGCGCCTGTTGTACCTGCACGGTTCGTCAGAGGGAGTTACGTTTAATGCTGGAATGTTTCTTCACGATTTCTCACGGAAATGTGTCAAGTCCAGTACTCATGTCCGCGGCCGAAAACAGACGCACATAAGCGTAACTCTAAATATACCGAGGAGAAACCATTTGGAACATCAGAGAGCCGCTTTGAATTAGAGTGCATTCGAGAAGGAAGATGGTTTTCGGCCTTCTCTTCGATACTGTGGCATGGTAAAAGGTAGATCTGTTCCCTGTAACAGGCCATGGAGGCCCGTAGGGTTGTGAGACGTCGAGGCTCCAACAGTTTCTAGTGGCCTCATCGGGAATCGAACACCCGACCTTCCGTTTGTAGCATAGTGCCTCGTATTGCTATTAACCAGTCCTTACAGTACTTGTTGCCCGCCCTTTTTCTTCAGAATTACAGGACCAAGTGACTTCGTGAAACACGTTTTGTGAACTATCTCGAGTCCTTTAGTAAATGACCGAAATGGTCAAGTCGATTGAACGGTATCATTTCTAAGCTTATCAGCATAGTAAACACCTGAAGGCACCAGTGTTATCGGTGAAATCAGTGGTTATTCACTAAACTTACTCGCTACATGAAGAATGCGGTCTACTGTATGAACCGACGTTTCGGCGGAATGTCTGTTTACACAAGATTTACACGGCGCCACATCCCAGAATTCGGCCTTCTTCATAGTCACCGCCATGAAAACCTCAAATCTTACATACTCGCTATATGTTTCGACCATGTATGGACAACATGAATTTAAAAATATTAAAAATGTTGTCAGCATACATCACTGGACTGTTCATTGCAATGGATCCAGTGCTACTAGGCCCGTCCTATACAACCTCTTCCTCAGTGTAAATGATATTGAATTGAATAATTAATGTAGTTAAGTTAATGTGTGGGAGCCTCAGTAGCTCAGTCCATATAACGACTGGCTACGGGCTGGACGAACGACGGGTCTGTGTTCGAGTCCCGGTAAGATTAAGAATTTTCTTCACGTTGTCCAGACTTGCTCTGGGGCCTACCCAGCCCCTTATCAAGTGCGTACCGGGGGGTAAAGCGGCAAGGGCGTGAAGCTGACCACTCACCTCCAGCTAGTGCCGAGGTCAAGAAAATGTGGATCTATACATCCACTTCCCCATACAGTGCTTAATTAGGCAACCTTGCTGTTTTAAGTCTTTGTGTACTGTTACAAAAATTGGAAGTTAAAATTTGATGCTTATTTTACTTTGTATAGGGTTATTAGTGCAGGGGTGTAGGGAGAATGGGGTAAGACGGGCGGTACGTGTTGAATTATACAGCGTATAGAGCACGAATTTTGTGGGTGAGGGTGCAATATATGTGTATATTTGGGTACTGCTGGTTCCCTGCTGATTTGTGCGTTTGTGGTGTGCGCTTATAACCCGTTGCCTATTTTGTACGTTGAAGTGTTATCCAGTGGGTTTCTTGAAGTTGCTGTTCCCGGCTGTGTTCAGCACATGTTGTTCTGTACGGGAGTGTTGACCAGGGAGGTTAATCTCAAAAAACCGGAATTAACGGGCATGGGGATTCGTTGCGCTGACCACGCAACACCCTCTGTCCGTTAAAGTTGGCACTAACTTCGCCGACAAGCGGCGGTGGTTCGGTCGGTATATTTCACTTGCGGACTACAGGTCACGGAGTTAGTTACGGGAGTGTTATACTGTGAGATATTTTTGAACCGATCTTGCTGTTCCTGGTATTTTGTGGGAGACGCGGTAGCGTAGTTGGTTGATACTATGCTACAAGCCGGAAGGCCGCGGGTTGCGGTCCCGATGAAGTGGACTTTTTCAGTTTACGTAATCTTTCCAGCCGCATTATAGCCCTGGGGTCAACTGAGCCTCTAAAAGAAATGAGTACGATGAATCTTCCTGGAAGGTAAAGGGCGGCCGGCGCTTAAGGCTGACAACCTTACCGTCATCTGTACGCCGTTTGTCCATAAAGTGTGGGAGCCTCGACGTCTCACAACCCAATGGGCCTTCACGGCCTGTTACAGGGGTAGATTTTCTTTTTAACTTTTATTATTTACTATATCATATTTGAGGAATAGGTTTTATAGGGCTGGACTAATAACATTGGAGCCATTGTGATAAACGTCCAGAGATGTGTTGAAAGCATTTTGTAATATTTTAAACGCCTGGCGGTTACCATATAAAGTCGAAACATGTCGCTAGAATGCTTACTGAAGAAATACCGATTTCACTGATACTGCTCGTGTCTTCAGTTGTTTATTCATAGTTGTGTTGTGATGGACTGACGTACATAGCGCTGAGATACATAACTGGATGCGAAGCACACGTATAAAGGTAAGAATCGTCGTTAACTCTGATCTGCAAGTTTGTACATTTCTGCGATGAGTCCACCCTAATCTCGGGATCATTCTACATTAACAGTCGGAGCCAGTAAATATGTTACTCTCCTGCCCCTTGCTGTGCGCATCGCGCCTTAGCGTAATGTGTACCGTGGATTGTAAAACAAGGAGTTCCGGGCAAAACTATAAAACCCAATTTCCTACTTCACAGACTTCCAGTTCTACAAGTCATATAATGTGTAGATAATGTAAGTGAATTTCGAACAGTAAAATGCAATTTGGTTCTAGGATTAGCGTGCTGGGTACTTGGCCTGGATGTTCATGAGGCAAAATTCTGCTCGGTAGAATTATTCTTATTGCTCTCATTGGTACATCCTCGTTCTGGCCTTGTTGGGAGAACATGTTACTTCGTTCTATTTGTCGGACTTGAACTTAACTTTATCATCGTCGCCATGTTTGTTGTTATGAAGTATAAGCGTAATGAATTTAGCACAGGGACAGCTTTGCCCTTTTAGCCTACATTTCTTATTCTGAAAGCTGGAAGTAGGCCTATGCGATTTGCATGCTGTCTGTGTGTCTCTGAATCCCTCTGTATGAAGTTTTGAACGTCTGAACTAGTCTTTATGAGCACATCTCAACGCCGTACTTCAGAAATCCCTGCCATAGTTCCCAGAACTTGTTTAGATTTGTGAGCAGGCGGTCACAGCAGTTCGTTGATATTCTGAGAAGCGTGGAAATTGAGTCATAGCATTATTTAATTTTTTTCTGTTGGTATTAATAGCATATTACAAACCAAACAAACTCGTGGCCTGTAGTCCGCAAGCGAACTATACCTACCGAGTGGCCGCCGCTTGTCTGCGAAGCTAGTTCCAACTTCAGCGGATAGAGGGTGTCACGTGGTCAGCGCAACGGATTCCCACGGCCGTTAATCTCGGTTTTCTAGACCCGACCCGCTACTTTTCCATTCAGGTAGCTCAGTTATCCTCACGAGGCTGAGTGGGCGCCGTTCCAAACCCACTGCTTCTCAGAAAATGAATATTATGACTCCCTAGGCATTCCAGTTCTCTTATAAACCCTCAGCCGGACAGTGGATAACGCGCCTCGCTTCCCTGTTACGTCACTGGGAACTCGTCACCGCGGCAATGGTTGCCTGACACAGTTGCTCTTCTGTTACGTCACCGCGGGGAGGGGGTGTTTACCGAGCGTTGCGCACTGATGAAAGGAAGTGGGGGTATGTGACATCACTCGCGAGACCACAAAGTTCACGTGACTCCTACTTCCTGTTGCGCCATCCACGTCACAATATATTATTATTTTGGTTAATTGGAAAATATTTGTGAACTGAGTGACAAGAAATGACACGTTCTTCGTTGATTTGTGTTATTTGGCCATTCTGAATCTGTATGTGTGTAATTTGTTTTGAAACCTTTACGTGATATTGTACCCCAAGGATGGTTCCAACATTTAGAGCTGCTTTCTTAATCAGACTTGGCCAGTAGTATATCTGTGCTTTCAGTTGCGTGTGTGTGTGTGGGGGGGACTTAATCGTTTAAGAAAATTACACTTTCTCTGGAGTGATGCGGCTGGAGCGTGAAGCTATACCCCTACGTCCCCATGCGTTATCTTCGCGTAGTGATAATTACGCCCAGGGGCAACGTTACTTTAATGTGTGGTATGGCACCACTCACAGAGCCAGTCACCTTCGTGTGCAGTACATATGTTACGGGCTCCGTGCTACAGGATGAAATACCGAACAATCTGAGTGGTTCATGGATAGGGACACCATGCAGACCGTCTTACGCGCCAGCTAAGACTCCTGTCAAGTGGACACTTGATATCTCTCCCCGGGGATAGAACCGCTGGACCGTGTAACCCCACTTGTCTCCATGTAGAGTCGAGGTTAAGAACTCGTAGGGCCGTACCTTTACGTCTCCATACGTCTTAATGGCGTGGTGCTTCGTTAAGGCGGATAATTTTAGTCTTCACTCAATATTAACAGCCCTTAACGGCCGTGGGGATTCGTTGCGCTGACCACGCGACACCCTCTATCCGCTAAATTTGGCACTAACTTAACCAACAAGCGGCGGTCGCTCGGTCGTTATAGTTCGCTTGCGGACTAAAACCACAGAGTTAGATTACGGGATAGCTCATTATAGCTACGGGTGCGTGGCCGGGATCTCCAGCGTCCACGCCGGCTTTGGAGCCGACCCAGCCCTTATCCGGTGGGTACCGTGGGGCCCATTTAACAGTGTTAAAGCTACCGGGGCATGAAGCTGACCACTCACCTCCGCATGGTGCTTAATGAAGCACGGGGACAAGTTTACGTTTTTATTAAGAATCCTTATTTTATCTCAATCCTGTTTGAAATAAACGGACGATTCTCATGAGATTCTTGATGAACCTTGTGGCAGTGCTGGAACTAGTCGGTATAGCGACGACATGGCAGGCTGGACGATCTAAGAACCGGGGATCGATTCGTGGTGAGAGCAAGAGGTTTTTATCTTATGGATAACGTTCAGACCGGCTCTGGGACCCTACCCAGCCTCGTATGCAGTGGATACTGAGGGCTCTTTCCCTGTGTAAAGCTGCAATGGCGTAAAGGCGACCATCCACCTCCACCTAGTGGCGTAGTTAAGGATGGTGGAACTATACCGCCACTACCATACATCTTCATGGTGTAGTGTTTAATTAAGCACAGGCATGACTTTACATTTACTGGAACAGGAGTATTTCCGGGTTTGTTCGGTTTCTCTCTGCTAATCCACCTGTCATCGCTTTCTGACGTGTGTGGTGGCCCTCGACAGGCAGAATATTATGTATGGCCTCGGTCTTAAAGTTTGGGGCTTCATCCCTGAGCCGACACTTGCCCGGTGTTAAACCTCAGTGTTGTTTGAAGTTGTGCAATTTCTGTTTGTCCTCGGCCATTTCAAGCCACAAATTGGTTTGCATGATAAGTCTGTTCCTACGTCTTCATTGCAAAGTAGATGACTTAGTCTTTCGATGAAAATAGTAGCCTGGCTCGCGGATAACATTCTCTGGGCAAAATCGAATGATAAATACAGTGCGCATTGGGCTCGGTTAATTTTACTTGACTTTGGAAAGGAGAGAAAGCATCTGTTCAGTAAAGCGCGACTTACACCTGCCGATTTTTATATACCTTCTTGTTCAGAATGTGACAGCTTGTATTTCCACGGAAACTTCTCGTTTCAGTGGAGCTGGGATAGCGTAGTCGGTATAGCGACTGGTTAGGGGCTGGACCACCGAGGGGTCGGATTTCGAGTCCCGGTAGGGTCAAGAATCTTTCTATTCTCCACCCAATCTCCTGTACAGTGGGTACCGGGGGCTCTCCCTGGGAGTAAAGCGGCAAGGGCGTGAAGCTGACCAGTGACCTCCAGCTAATGCCGAGGTCAAGAAAATGTGGATCTATACAGTCATTCGGAGAAAACTGCGTAATGAGGAGCTTCATAACTTGTACTTTTCTACAGGTATAATCAGAACGATCAAATCAAGGAGGATGAGGTGGCAGGGCATGTAGCACGAATGGGGAGAGGAGGAATGCATATAGGATGTTGGTGGGAAAGCCGGAAGGAAGGAGACCAAGACGTAGGTGGGTAGACAATATCAAAATGGACCTTAGAGATATACGACGGTATGGTATTGATTGGACTGACGACTTCCACAGAGTAGTGCTTAATTTGTTAAACACAGGAACAATTTTACTTTTTTTCTGCCTTCCCGTTTTAGTTGTCTAAAAGCCACATGTATTCAGTATGGTCGGAAAAAGCGACTGGATTAATTTCACTGAAGAGCAAGTGCAGTCAGAGCTGGGTGTAGTGTATCTTATGCGTTTTGTCGCGGCTGGGATTTACGTGGTTGTCTTCGGCCCCTCCAGGAAGAAGGCGAGATAGTACCTCGGTTAGGCCACGACCTCTTCCTACCAAATCCTTTCCAAGTCTCCCATTTATCACGCATCCATTTGACGCTATATAGTCTAGCTACAGCAGACGTCGTTAAATACCCCGCTCGCGGTATGGATGTGCTTCCGCGGCTTCTGTTTAGTGTTCACAATCGATCCACAGTGCTAAGTCTTAATCACATGTTCGAAGTATTCATAGTTTGATGATTGTGAGTCGCAGTTAAGCGAGTGGATCTGATCCGCGAAAGGATGAATATGAGAAATAAAATCTCCCAGAGTTCAGTGTGGCAGCGGAGAGAGTTCATTGCAGCGCGTTACGGAGCGACAAGAGCAGTGGCCGGATTAAGGGACTCTTAAGAAAGCCAGCACCTCCTCCTCCTCCTCCAATAACCTTGATTGTATCTACGCATCGTGTGAAATAGCGCGCCATAGCTGCACTGACGTAGATATCTCATTGCCTCACTGTAGTTCAGGGTTGCCCAGCCTCACACTCGTCGTATTTATTCCGTTGTTTTAGAGTGCTGTATCAGTTTCTGCAACTATGTGACGTCCAGTAGTGTACCCTATTTTTCTTCTTCTGTTCCTGTTGCTCCCACTTGGAGCACAGGTCATCCCTGAAACGCTGCTTTTAACTTCAGTTCCTTAATCTGAGACAGTCTGTACGACTCCTTGGACGGGTGATCAGCCAGTTGCAAGGCCTCTGCCTGACACAGACATCCATGCATTGGGTGCGATTCGAGCCCACGATCCCGGTGTTCGAGCGGGAAAAGACATTTCCTGCCTTAGACCGCGCGACCGCTGGGATCGGCAATGTACTGTAGGACTTCCTTAAAAATCCTTTCTGCATTTGACCTGAAATATTTATGTAACGCTCACACATAAACAGTATGCGACACAAATAGAGGAGTGGTTTGATCGCGGCCCGGTAGTTGAGAAACACTGACGTAGAGGACAGTGTGCTCTAAGGGGCATGAAAAGCCAAATGAAATTTAGTAGCTCTACAGTGGTAAGAGTTCCTGGCTACAGATGCAGAAGTAGTGGGCCTGGAGCGGGGTCCACTCAGCCCCGTGAGGATAATTGAGGGGCCATTTCAAGGAAATAGCGGCTCCGGTCTAGAAACCCGAAATTAATGGCCGTGGGGATTCGTTGCGCTGACCACGTAACACCCTCTATCAGCTAAAGTTGGCACTAACTTCGCCGACAAGCGGCAGTTGCTCAGTCGGTCGGTGTAGTTCGCTTGCGGACTAAAACCACGGAGTTTGTTTTTATTTATACAGACTGTGATTTATGGAAGTAAATTCTTGGCACTCAAAGCAAGCGACATAAGGACGAGTAGAGTGAAATCGGTATGGATGCAGGAGTACCGCATTTCTTTGGTTCTGATACGCCGTCTCGTGGGCTTTCGTAATGCCGCGTCACATCGAAACCATTTCGAATACATTGTAAAGTGGAAATTACGATGGAATATCATGTAAGAATATACAGTGCCCACGTGTCGCTTCTAAGCGAATACAGTACCGAACTTGAACGATAACAGAATATTCAGCAGTGTCAGTGATACTCACCCGCATTTCCCTTCCCACGTGTTGATTTTAAGGAAGGTTTTAAGATGCTGCTATGAGCATGCTCTGACATCTCCCGTTTCGTCTTAGAATATTGTTTAATATTAAAGCTACGTGGTATTTTCAGCCTTCAAGCCCCATTGGATGCCATACACGTTATCACGTAACGACATTTTTAAAAACGGGAGGACATAGAAATAATTTCTTGATCCCCCTTGTTGCTATCTTTGTGTTTACTATCCCATGACAAGTATTAGGCAGGGGCCACACGAGCGCACAAAATGCGTCCGTTGTAACGAACGTACTATGTGACGGATGTTGCTGAGGACACCACACAGTTGCAGAATGCGGTGCGTAGTTTTTTGTCTGCAATGGAGCCAGAAGAAAGCGTAGCATTCGCCACTCTTGTTTATTTCTACAACGGACGTCACGACGTTCGTTACAACGGACGCATTTTGTGCGCTCGTGTGGCCCCAGCCTAGGATAAGATTTGCCTTTTAATTTTTTGACATCACTTCTTAGACACCTTCAGATGTGGAAAAGTGCGCCTTAGAACCGAGGAAATGCGCTGCTTGAGAATAGTTGCAGGCTGTACAAGAGCAGACCATGTTAAGGGCGAAGACGTCGGTATGGGGGGGTAACAAAATTGAGTGAATAAAAAAATTAAGTAGATAATACAGAATTGTATAGATCATTTGGCGAGATAGACTGCTGAAAGAGTATCAACATATTCAGTAGTATTAACCAGAACGCCGAGACAGGTAAAGATGGACGAAGTGAAGTTCAGTTTAAGAGAAGAATATAGTGTGGATGTGTGTTAACAGATGTTTATTTTTCATAGCATTTGGATCGAAGATATAGAAATTAATGGGAGCGCAGAGAAAAATTGTATAAGCTTCAATTTTCATTGAGCCATACAGGCCTATTGGAATGGTCAGTCTAAGAACAAGAAGTTACGGGAAGAATTGATCGCCTGCTTTCCTTTCATACGACACAGTCCGCATAGAAAGCGACGGCCCCAATTCTTAATTGCCGCAGGCTAATTTTACAGAGTTGTTGCCTAGGAAAGATAGGGATACACAGATGCCAATAGACGCTCCTTTGATGAGACAGGCCGCATAGAAAATGACGCGTCCAACAATTTTATCGCGTTGTGTTGTGACGCTGGTTTTTCCATAGACACGTAGTTTCCAGGTTATCTCAAATTCAGCAGCCCCATGTTTGCAACTGCCGTCGGAAGGATAAAGATGCGATTCAATTTGCTGTCTTGACAGAAAGGAGGGAAGGAGATAAACGTAAACAGAAAGGGAACGAAAGATGACGTTACGAGAAGTGAATCCCCGTTAAGTTCAGTGGAACTTTTCGACTAGTAGTATTAAAATACGTATATAACTGAAATAAATAGAACGTGAACGTTAAGTGGATTCAGTTGGTGAATTATTTTCGTACGTAAATCAGTTTCTTTTCTCGGAAACGTTGATAGCCATCAGACGAAACAGCGTCACAACGCATAAGACAATAGCAGTTCTCGCTTCTATTATAACAAGACCAAGCAGATCCTAACCTAACTTAATGTTATGTACGGGGGAAAAGATGCGCTTGGAGCCGAAGCTGTTTTGTTTTTCCGTTTGGTCTGTAGCCGGTAATTATGTCACTTTACGCCTTAAGCAAGAAAAGCGCTTGAAATGTTTATCGTATACTTATTTTCGTTCTAGAGACCTTATAAATATTTCATTAAGGAGAGAGTAGTAATGAACGAATACCTTCGTCCTCCCTTGTTTCTTTCTTCTCCCTCCCTTCGTTCGGAGACCGTACGCAGGCTGCTCTCGCTTGCTGCGGAAACGCAGTAGAAGGAAGAGTTCACTGGCTCAGTTTCCCGGAACTAAATTTTGGTGGGGATATCTGCTGGACAGCGATCACCAGAACCATCTGGTAACGAGATGGAAAACTATTAAGTTTTATTTGTCATTTGTCGGGTCATAGGGTTGTTGATTTTAGTCAGCAATCCGAATTTCGGCCGCTGGAATACGGAGGGAGCTCCAGGCTGTTAGTACGACTACTGCGATTCGTAATTTATAATGGCCGGGATAGCTCAGTCGGTATAGCGACTGGCTACAGGCTGAACGATCGAGGGGTCGGAGTTGGAGTCCTGGTGGGGGCAATAATTTTCTCTCCTCCAAGCCGTCCAGACTGGCTCTGGGGTCCACCCAAACTATTAATGGGTGTCGGGGCTAAAGCAGCTGTGACGTGAAGCTGACCACTCACCTCCAATGAGTGCCGAGGTCAGAAAGTGGGTCTATACGTCCACCCCGCCATACGCCTTCATGGCTTAGTTCTTAATTAGTTAAGCACAGGGACAACTTTACCTTACCTTTACTTGCCCCATCCAGTTTTTCTTTTCCCCCTTAGCACTACAGCCCCAGCGGGCCTAGGCCTACCTCCATGAAGTTCTCCGTTCGCTTCGGGTTTTCTAGATCTTACACATTCGGTAGGACTCCTTGGGCGGGTGATCAGCTCGTCGCAAGGCCTCTATCTGTACACAAACACAGAAAAACGCACACACACAAACTAAACATCCATGCCCTGAGTGGGATTCGAACCCGCGATCCCGGTTCCCAAGCGAGCGAAGACAGTGTATGCCTTAGACCGCTCGGCTACCGTGACCGGCCCCATCCAGTTTAACGCTATATAAATCCGGTGTTTGATAAACATCCCATCTCATTCGGCTCCGCATAACGTAATCCATAAACGTAACGCAGTCGGGTTAAATGACCTTTGAACTATTGTGTTTGTGTGTCTGCGTGAGTGCGCGCATTAACTTCGTATTGGATCGGCTCGCGATTTTCATCCACCGTTTTATTGTTGTTACTGTCCTTGAGGTACATGGGAATAAGTGTTATCAGTGATGCTGAGTATGTTTTGCAGGCTTGACAGTAACGGTATTCATTTGTTTATTACATCAGGATCATACTGCGCATGTGCACTGTACGTAGGTTCTCTTCTTTCCCTCGGGCCACACCGGCGTTATTTAGCTTTATCGGTGTCTTCTTTTATTGCCCCCCGTCCTCGTTCTCATTCTAGCCCCTTGTGGCCTATATCTGCCTTTACTTTCGTTTTTTTTATTTTTATTTCCTCGTCTCGCACCTTTTTATCCAATGGTTCCCTTTTTTTTCAGTATGTATTTCCCTGTTTCAGTATTTCCTTTTTTCTCCCCCCTTTTTTATCCGTCTGTTTATCCTTCCATCCCTCTCGATGACCACTTTCAGAATGAATGCCCTAC
Source organism: Cryptotermes secundus (assembly GCF_002891405.2). Classification (NCBI taxonomy): domain Eukaryota; kingdom Metazoa; phylum Arthropoda; class Insecta; order Blattodea; family Kalotermitidae; genus Cryptotermes; species Cryptotermes secundus. The sequence goes on along the minus strand of NW_019731580.1, from coordinate 408,407 downwards.
TTTCTGGTAAGCGTATTCTTTCGGGTTATGCAGTTTCGGAAGAGGAGGAAATATTTTCGGCATAGGTAGTACTTGTTTATTTGTTGGTAAGGCCGACCGTACGGGAGTTATGGCGGTCACGTGATGAGTACACGGTATGCGGGAATGCTCTTCCCCGGTTCCCACGCCCCAGCAGCCACTGAGCCAGCCACGCTTCGGTCGGTCGGTTTGAACGAAGCCTCGTTAACAAGTGGCCGGCCGACAAGTCCTCCTGCTAAAGAAATTTTTAAAACCGACTTTGGCACTCGGACAGTCCGTGACATTAAACTGGCGAATGTCTTGTACCGATTGGATATTTGCGAGAACAAGAACGTACTGCTGTATTTATATTATATGATTTGAGGTTATGTTGTAACGTCGTGTAGTCCGTTGAAAGCCGACAGTCGTTTCGGAGGAACATACCGCCCCCATCTTCAGGGGCCAATAAGTCGAGAAAGATACCAGCGTGAAATCGGGTGGCAATCCGAATAATCGGCTGGCCTGAACTTTCGCATTGTATAGGAAATAGGAGGGGAACTGGAAGAGCGGAACTCGGTTCTCATTGGCTCGCCGTGGGATAGAATGAAATCTTGCTCTCACATGACCACAGAGCGAAACAGTAGGTCATCGTAAACTCGTATTCTTGTCATGGACTCTCTAGCGCCTGCGTAAGTTCATTTTCGAGCCTTATGTGTAAATGTTTTGACCATTTCTGTATTTGTAAGCTTACGTGCTTTATTGTTATGATCTGCAAGGTCTTCACTTTATAAGTGCAGATTGTACGAACGCCTGTTTCCGGGAAATTTTTCTTCCTTCTTAGAGCGACTCCAGACCTGTAGGTAAAAGTTTCGTTTTGCGGATGTGGGTAATGTAGCATTAGCATCCTCGAGGTTATAAGTTTCACCCGTTTGTTTCCTGCCAGAAGGTGTCTCAGAATCACATATAGCTTAAAATTCGTTTATGGGGTCATGTTATGTACCTGGTGCCGCCGAATCTGCTGCTCCGTGTGCTAGGAATGTATCACATAATAATAATAATAATAATAATAATAATAATAATAATAATACATTGTAATGATTACTCAGCCGGTTAGTTGACTGAATTTTATGGAAGCTGAAGCCTTGTTAACTTGTTCATAGAAGCATCCCATTGGACATTGCCCTTAGCATGTTTGTTCATAGAAGCATCTCACTGGACATTGTCCTTAGCACGTTTGTTCATAGAAGCATCTCAGTGGACATTGTCCTTAGCACGTTTGTACATAGAAGCATCTCACTGGACATTGTTCTTAGCACGTTTGTTCATAGAAGCATCTCAGTGGACATTGTCATTAGCACGTTTGTTCATAAAGCATCTCATTGGACATTGTCCTTAGCAAGTTTGTTCATAGAATCATCTCATTGGTTAGTGTCCTTAGCAAGTTTGGTCATAACAAGTTTGTACATAGAAGCATCCCATTGGACATTGTCCTTAGCAAGTTTGTTCATAGAAGCATCTCAGTGGACATTGTCCTTAACAAGTTGGGTCCAGGATCCAGCGAACACCTCACACCATGTTACTTTCAAGATCATTCTGATAACTTTCGATAATGTGACTCAAGCGATAACTCTTCTGTCTTTTATTCGGAAGGTGCTTTGTTCGAATGTAGCTCGGAACAGAAATTATTGTGGCCGGAGTTTTTTCCGATGTAGCTATGCCTCTCCAGAATTTTTTTGGATAATACCTCAGTTAACCCGTAACCACCGTACCGTTTAACACTGTATGTTCAGACGCTGGCAGGGTCGTTAAAAGATTTCCATATAATTATAAATAGAATTCTTGTATTTTTTTTTCTCGTAGTCTGGCTGGGTTTTCTATTTTGGTTTTCCAACTAATGCTCTTTTGGTTCTATTGGGTTCTGACGATGGTGTATAATACACAGGATTACTGGGTTTTTGGGCTTTTTCCATCGTCCTGTATTCTACAAAATACGACGTTTCGGAAGCTGGGTCTGTTTCCGTCCTCAGGTGAGGAGGGAAGATACCTCAAATGGACCCGTTAGAAAGTATGTAAGCCTTAAGTATGTAAGGGGTCCGACTAAGTTGTGTTCCCCCCTCACCTGAGGACGGAAACAGATCCAGTTTCCGAAATTTCGCGTTTCCTATTTTCTAGAATACCGGACAATGGAAAAATGTCCGAAACCCAGTAATTCTAATGCTCGTTTGGTTTATGCTGCAGAAACTTTACAGGAGTGCGTACACCATGATGCGAAGATAAAGGGTGCCGTGTTATTCATTTCCGAATTAATACTTAATACTGTTGAGGGGCAATTGATTCTAGTGAACTTCATTAGTCAGCAAACACGAACTGTGGAGGCAATGTTCTCTCCTTAGGCCTTAAGTAGTCCAGTATCTTCACAAGGCTGCCGAGTGATTGTTGAGGTACTGAAGAACCAGAGATCCCTAGCGAGTTGCGTGTTGGTTAGTGAATTTCACTATTCATTTACACTTCCATATTATGTCTTCGCTCACATGCATTTAACCAGCCGTTTTCGACTTGGACGCCCTTTGAATATTCTCCTCATGTCATTTGGATTGGTGAGAAAAAATTATGCGAGTTTATTATGTTATGTTTTGGTTGATTACGCAAATGTTATATGACCATTTTTCTCTACTATGTTATCAGCCATTTATTGGTATTTTTTTTTTGTGATTGTCTCCATTCTTAATTACGGATTTAATGTTCTGTATCTCCTGCATTTTTAGTTTGGTCGATTCTAATATCGCTTGGGTATTTTTGCGGTACACATTTCTTTCTGGCATGTAAGTGTGGAATATCCATTACTTTTATAATTTTAACTTTTGTTTCTTTTATATTTTATATTTTTCTCTATTTGCCCCCTATTTGTTATATCCATGTTCGGAACCCTAAATGGCATTGCATCAGATGTAAGCTGTCACTGTTACGCACAAACTCCATTGTATAAAAATTTCTTGGATTTATTTAAAATTCCGAAATTCCTTAAAATTGTATGGACGCTTTCTTATGAAGAACGCCGAGAGCATGGCGTCATTCGTCACAGAGTTTCGCCTGACTCAGCTCGGGTATCTCTGCTCTACGTAAGGCTGCAGATATTCGGAATCCTCTCGCCGTTTGACACATTACTCATATTTAACACAGCATTTCTCACACTTATTTAACATATTAGAAATGTTATATGCATTGTTATTCTGATGAATTAAACGCGCTGTACTCATTCATATCCGTATTTCAGACATCGTTAAATACTATGTTGTGATTGAACTTTAATGTGAATATATCCTTCACTGTCCGTGCTGTCTGCATAGTCAACATTAAACGTAACTTCTTATATTATTAGGAATTAGTCTCCGTTGTGAACATGGGTCGTCCATTTTGTGAGTCCATTCGTGTTAAGATCTTAATAGTATGCATTTAAAACAAGTGCACAATAAGGCTCCTTATTGGAGAATTAGATGCAGTTCAACAGCTGAGTCTGGTATTGTACACCTGATGGTGCCCCAGTATAAGTGTCGAAACATGTTGCGTCAGTAAAAAACATGTTGATACGATAGTGTCTACTTTGTTTTAAATACAGAATATTGTTGTGTAGACTGCATACATTTTGTGTACATTAGTGTTAAGGTCTGCATGGTGAAATATCGACTTTATGGTCCTGATATTTTGATATACTCCCTGGAAACAGGTAGTGGTAGTATTCAGCCGGCATATTTTTCAGTTTTTACGAGCCCAAAATAGGCGCCAGAGTTCATGGTGGTCTGTACTCATGTTTGCCACAGTTCCGTGTAATTCACATTGTGAGTCACATTCCCGATTCTCGCGAAACCCGGTGTGAAGTACATACCATTGAAGTTCACAACGCTATAGTTTTCGTCTTTCATAACTGATGAAAGCAGGGAAGACGCGCAAAGTCGTGAGGTGGGAGACACAGATGTATCAAGTTCGTGTGACATACCTCTGCGCATCCTCCTGCGCACCTGTTTTGGTCACCAGATGGCGAGATTGATCAATGTAAGGTTAAGTTCATCAGTGGACTGCGTAGCCAGCTTCACTCTAACCTTGCCGGGGCACCATTTGGTGAGATCGGTCGATGTTAGGTTAAGTTAGGCTTGAGTGATACTGCTGAACATGCGCTTACCGCTACCTGCACTGTTGGGTTAGGTTGCGTTAGATTACGTTATGGTGACGTATCACTCCATATCCCAGCATGAAATTGCGCCTTTTAATCTTTAAGCCTTACGGGTCATTGGAAATCTCGATTTTTTAATGTTTTAAATTATTTTCAATCTGTATATACTTTAAAGTTCTTAAATGCGTTAACTTTTCGATTTTCTGAGATTAACAGATTTTGAACAACTTGTTTTTTTAGAAAGTTTATTTGTTGAATAATTCTGTTATTCGAAATAAATTTGCTTCGAAAGTTTTTGGAATATGTTGATTATTTAAGATCTAAAAATTTGTAAAAATGGTACGGTAGTACAAATATTATGTATCTGGACATTGTTCTGTCGTTATCGAAAAAGTCTCTCCTGTTTATTTTTCAAGGGACTAGCGCTACTGATTGGGCCCAGCTAAGTAGGTTTTACCTGAAGACGGAGATGGAATCCAGTCTCCAAACGTTGTTTTGAACAATAGACCGGACGGTGTTTTTAGATAAGGACAGGACGATGGATAATGTCCAGAAACATTTGTTCATATGTCTGAAGATGTGCTTCATCTGAACTACTTTTGTTTAATGCTGCCTTTGTATTCTTACCGTTTGGGTTTTTTTTTATTGCTAGTGGGGTGGGACTAAGTCCCTTGTACTGCGGCCATTTCTGGCCTATTGTACCAGCCCCAGATGATAGGTGAGGGTGATTGTGGAGCAACTGGTGGAATGAAGATTGGCAGGGGAAACCGAAGTAATCGGAGAAAACGTGCCCCAGCGCCACTTTGTCCAACACAAATCCCACTTGACCAGACCCGGGATCGAACCCGGGCTGCCGCAGTGGGAAACCAGCGACTAACCGATTGAGCTATGACGCGGCCTTGCCGTTTGGTTACTATCTCATATTGCGACTAACGAGTTTTTTTATATGTCAGCCTTTCAGGTGGGTCATACCTTGCGATAGGCTGAACACATTTTTGGGAGTTCGTGCCGCATGTATTATGAAATTTGTAATTACAGTTGTTTAGCCCCGTTTGACCCGTTCATTATGATCCGAACATGACATAGTCTGTATGAAATTGCTTACAAGTCGGTTAAGAGCGCAATATTTTATGTAGACCTGTTGAAACAATATGGAAACACAGCAGTCGCTTGTATTCAGCTGTGCGCTCGGGCAGCGCAGTAAAATGATCAGTAAATACGAACCTAAAGACGCCCAGGTTTGTAACCCAAGGGACAGTTCATTTGTTTAAACGATTATCAAAGTCGCATTGCGACTGACGGTCCGTCCGGGGATCACGACCAGGTATTCATTCTTGTTTGAAAGCTACTGTCCTGTCCATAAGGGGCACACTCTCCCTGACGAATGGTCGGGTCTGTCATTTGTCAGTCATAGTCAGTATTAAGTCCATTGTTAGCATGCACAATTATTTACGTTTTGCCTCTTATTACAATTCGTATATACAATTAAACTATTATCTTCGTGTATGTGTGTGTATTAAAGCCTAAGGTTAACGGAGGGCTGTGCAAGTAGTTGCTGGATTGTACACGAGGCGACCTTGCACTCTTGACCTTTGCCGAAAAGAGATTTCCATTGTCAGATCTTTATGGACTCCCACGAAATCTGGGATTTTCTGTATATGAGAGTGGGTCAGTGGAGTGGTCATCTGTGCAAATGTAGCTACGGGTGTGAATTGCTTGTTTCGAGAGCTCGACCCGTTTGGTACCTTTGAGATTGTTCAGAATAGTGTAGCTCATTAAGGCTTGTGACTATTGTAGAGGTGCCCGAGCACAGGGATGTCGTGGTTTCCGGAACGCCTTGATGGTACCTTGAAATTTGCCGTGACCGCTTCGTTCCCGCCGCTTTCAAGTCACACTTCAGTAATATCGTTCGCGCTCAACGCTACGCAGACTGAACTGCTGGCAGTCTGCAAATAAATCGGAAATAAGGCAGAGTAATTTGCTGCTGCGTAGGGGTCACTATAATGACCAGCAGTGTTTCCATTGTTGGCGGTGAGCGCATTCACTGAAATCATTATTTGATGCATCTAAGGGTGTAACACTGATCGCTGAAGGAGTTATCAGTCAGTCACTGACTATTATAGCGACAGGCTATGGGCTGGACTGCACATTCCCTTCTCTCCCCGTCATCCAGACCTGTCCTGGAGCCCATTCCTCCTCCTATCCAATGGGTACTGGGGATAAACCGGATGGGGTTTGAAGCTGACCATTCACCTACAGCTAGTGCCGAGGTCAAGAACGGTGGATCTATACCCCCACTCTTCCATATTCGTACCTCTTCATGGTACGCTTCCCACTGTTATAGTTGGCCGAGTTCTGACTGAAAAATGGGGTATTTTTTAAGAAGTTTGCTTTCAGTACATCTAAATAAGTGCAGCGTGTTCTGTGAAGTTTAGTATCTTAGTATAAACCTAGCTGTCGTTGCGAAACGTTTGAAGTTATTTACGTTAGGTAAGAGGATGAGATGGGCAGGGCATGTAACACGAATGGGGGGAGAGGAGGAATGCATATGGGATATTGGTGAGAACCGGAAGAGAGGAGACCACTGGAAGACCAAGACGTAGGTGGGTGAACAGTATTAAAACGGATCGTAGGTAGGATGATATGGACTAGATTGGTCTGGCTCAGGATAGGGTTCCATAAAATGCTGGGAAGCACCTTTGATAAAGTTTGTTTTTTAAATCATGCGGGCTGAATATTAATCGTCATCACACGAGATCTGCGGAGTGTCTGTCTGACAGTTGACTTCATTAACTAAACCATTTTGGATTTAGATGCAGTAACAGGTTATAATCTTTGCCCGGAAAGACGGACGTCCTCACGTGTGGGTCTCCTCAGTTCGTCCAGGGTAGCCAACACGCTCAGTGAGACCGTTAGCTTCCCGTTTCCATAGTTCGGCGCTCTACAACATACTTATGGAGCCGAGCCGTTCTTGAGGAGGAGCCAAATCTGCAGCTACTCAAGAATTTCTCATCATTTTATGGAACCCAAAGGTCCATTACCGCATTCACAAGAGCCCTCCACTGGTCCCTATCCTGAGTCAGATCAATCAAATCCATACCATCCCATCCTATCTCTCTAAGATCCATTTAAATATTGTCTACCCACCTACGCCTTGGTCTTCCCAGTGGTCTCTTTCCTTGCGGGTTTCCCACCAATATCCTATATATATTCCTCTTCCCCCATTCATGCTACATGCCCTGCCCAACTCATCCGGCTTGACTTGATCATTCTAATTATACTTGGCTCTAGAACATGAATATTAAAAAAAAACATCCTTAATTAAAGAATGAAAACGTACAGGGCATTTGATCCGTAACTGCTGTCCCTAAGGTTTTTCGAAAACCGCCATTGATTTAATTAAATATATGGTAATATTAAAATTTCTGTTTGCTCTGTATTAAATTAAGGCATAGTTTATGTACCTGTACGGTATTGATTAGGTCTGACATTTCTCTGCGTGCATTAGTAAGCATCATAGGTATTGGTGGCTGCAGACTCGCAAAGAACGTATTTCGAAAATACTTGTGTGCTGTAGACCTGTCCGCACTCTGTTATCACGTCCAGACATTGGTAGAATGGTGGAGCATAACGGCTTTGCCGCTGATGGAGTTTGAGCCGTTACGCTGCATGTTGCAAGGAACTGTAGATGCGGTACGCGCCATGTTGGGCAGTCGGGAGAAGCATATCGAAATGCATCTTTTGGCTCTGTCGGTGTGGCAGGACGTTGATGAATAATGAATTGGAACAGATTTGGAAGGAATGGGCCATGGCCTATTCAAGGTACTATATCGACATTTGTTTGAGGGACGTGGGAAAGCCACGGACATGATTTCGGATGAGATTCGAACCGAGTACCTCCAAGATAACTGGTAGAGAGCTTTGTAGCTGCACTCACCTGCCACGTGAAAATAATTATCGTTTGGTGAGAAAATGTGCTACATGAATTTATATGGGCCTGTAGTTATTCTCTGGCTGTCAGCCGTGTTTTTGTTTTTGTTACAAATTACCGGCGTTTCGGGGACCGTCTCTGTCACCATTTTCAGGATCTCAGAGCGTAACATTTTTACATTATGTCTGATTGCATTACTGTCGGGAGTTGTAGGAAAAACTGGATATCGTGTTTCATGTTGTTGAAGCCGATTTTACGAGACATTTCTCTTACATGAACAGAGCCACCACGTTTGCTTAGATTTTTAGATTCTCGTATTGGGGAAGAGATAAATGCTTCACTGTACTCATTTTTCGACAGGCATGTGGTCGTTAAGAGTTCTTTGTTGAACGATGTTCGCTCGGTCTGGACAATTACTTGTTTTTCGGTTTATGGCGTGGAATATTTTTCACTTCCAGTTCATGTAGGCTGCATTGCAGGCCCTCGTGGCTGATTTGCCATTGGTCATGGAATTGGCGCTAGCCGCGGGTGCGTTTTTAATTTTTCAAGTATATTTCTATGATCTCATCACGCCCGAGATGAGGGTACTGATGTGATTAGTTAATTGTGGAAGAAATTCGAGCATTCCGGAGTTCGCATAACGAAAAAGACTGTCCCAGTCAAGATGTTGCCTGTATAGGCGTCCGTAGAGGGACAGCCGGGGAAGTGCAAGGCTGAAGACCTGTAGGCCGTTCTGATACATGGACCTGAGCTGTGCTGATTAGCTTGGGTGGCAGGGCTGTTCGTTCTCATACTGAGTGGAAATCTGGGGACTTGACAGACCATAGGCTTGCTAAGTCAGTTCCATGAATTGGTGTTTTCCAATGCACGCTTGTTCGAGTTTTGGGGAAAGAGATCTGATAGCTTATATTACGTTGGCCGACTTAAGTTTTATGAGCCATTTTGGAAAGGGGTACTTTTCGTAAGCTTTGGGGAAACCTCAGGAGTTTATTTTAGCCCTAGTGAAAATAGTCTCATCGAGAAACCTGTGAAGAATTATTGTTCATTAACATTTTCATTTTAAAAGTAAAGCTATCCCTGCAACAGGTTGTGAGATGTTGATGTTCCAACATTTTCTAGAGTCGGCTCATAGATGGCGGTAAGGTTGTCAGCCTTACGCGCCGGTCGCCCTTTACCCCCAAGAACATTCCTGATACTCGTTTCTGTTAGAGGCTGAGTCGACCCCAGGGCCATAGTGCGGCTGGAAGGATTAGGTAAATTGAAAAAAAAAATCCAGTTACCTCATTCGGATTCGATCCCGCGATCTTCCGGTTTGTAGCATAGTGCGTCAACTAACTAGGCTACCACGTGCCCCTGATTAACAGTTTCATTTACTTACTCATGGAGCTGAGCCCTTCTGGAGAAGCCGCCAATTCTGCTGCTACTCAAGAATTTCCCAGCATTTTATGGAACCCGGAGGTTCATTACCGTGTTCGCAAGAGCCCTCCACTGGTCCATATCCTGAGCCAGATCTATCCAATCCATACCATCCGGTGTCTCTAATATTGTCCACCTCCCTACGCCTTGGTCTTCCCTGTGGTCTCTTTCCTTCTGGGTTTCCCACCAATATCCTATACGCATTCGTCTCCCCCATTCGTGCTACATGACCTGCCCACCTCATCCTCCTTGACTTGATCATTCTGAATATACTTCGAGAAGAGTACAAGTTATGAAGCTCCTCATTATGCAGTTTTCTCCAACCTCCTATGAGATTAACATTTTCATACAGATTTTAATTAATTTACAGTTTCTTTTAAGGTCATATTAAGAAATTTTGGTAATTTGTTCCTTTAGTACGTAGCCCCCCCCTAGTTGGGCGTGTATATTGATCTTTACCATTAGGTTGCCTACTCACAGTATGATGTACCCACGAAGATGTTTACTTACCAAGTTCGTTCCGTAGGAAGACATTTGCACCTCCTTGATTAAAACGTGTGATTCACCATTTATTATGTGGGAGATACTGGTTAGGTGCATGTCTCAAGCCATTTTAACTTTTTTTTATTTCCATTGAAATTCATCTTTACAGCATATTCATTGTTGCTTTGAATGCTGTGAATTTTTGCTGGTGTCCTGCTGTTTCAAGGAGTCACTTTTTACCTAAATTGTGCCTGCGACTTCATTTGAAGGTTGTGTGTTTTGGCGGGACTGTCTTTGTTGCAGCACATTCCGTCCATGCGAGTAGCAGGACCGTACCACGCAGAAAGCACCAACTGCAGAGCCCGCCATTACTATTGCTTTCACTTCATTCAAATGTCCCCCATTCAGTAGCCCGCCACTGCTTGCACATTACAACTGTGAGGCGAGTCGCATATGCCGAAGTTACCCGAGTTATTCCGAATTCCTTTCGTGTCGTTCGCTTTCTCTTGCGGTCGACGTTCGGTTCACTTCAGTTGGGTAACTTGCTGTGCAGTATGACAATGGTTTCATAGCATCAGATCGTGGACACAAGTCATGTATGGACTTGCGAAGTTATTTTGGATGTTTTATGTCAAGGATTACTTTATACATAGTTGATTTGGAATGTTTGTACCATGGATGACTTATTCTTTGTTTCTGAAGGTCATAACATCACAAGCGAACATCCGAAATGGATACTTAATATGCAAAAATCCGACCATGTGTCCGTGTTCTTGGAATATGTTCGTGTATTTAAGTTGTAGCTACTGTGATACTGTGTGACGTTTGCTTGGAAGGCGAATCGAACCCCAATTTCAACGAAGTTCTTTCAGTGATTAAGGTTAGGTTTTTCTTAAAGGGACCCAACAGGGTAGGTGTCTCCCACCTCATCTGAGGAAGGAAACAAATCCAGTTTCCGAAGCGCTGTGTTTTCTAGTTTTTAGAACACCGGACGAGCGACAAGACCCGAAAACCCAGTAATTCTGAAGTTCTTGCATTTTGTTGGACTAAGAAAATTGTGTGATATCCCCCAATTGGCCTATAATTCGTTTCCTACAGTACTTAGCAAGTTCGCATAAACACGGTCTGTGATTCAGAGTCGTTCCCTCGGATGCTTGTCAACTGTCGGGGCTACATAGCCGGATTTTTCCTTCTTTCTTTTGTGTGAGCTTCAGTTGCACATGAAATATATTGTGATGAATGGACCTGCAGTGACGTCATGTGAATTGATGTAATGAAAGTAGTTTCATTTATCCCACTAAACCACGGCGGTTACTATATGTACCACACGCAATTTGTCAGGAGTATATAGACTTGCATGAAGTTCGTATTTTTTTTTCAGAGTAAAGAGTCATTACTTCCCCTTAACGTTACCCGATTTGTCTTTGCTATGGGGAAGGTATGTTTTCTGTGAGGTTGGAAACAATTTTTTTTATTAGTCAAGTGATTTTCATGACTCAAATGTTGAAAATTATTTAATGTCTTCGCTCCAAATTGAATTCTGCCTACTCCGCAAGTGACAGACACTCCGTCCTGGACGGTGGATTTCTGTGTTGTCTAAATTCTGCCGTTCTCAGAAAGACTTGACCTTAATACTGTCGAATCTCTACTTGGAAGCGATGTCCATTGGCGTTAAAAGTCCCTAAAAGAAAATGCTGGTATAGTAGCATGCCTTAAAACAGGCCACGACCGCTTCCTTCCAAATCCTCATCAGTCGTACTCAGGTTCTCAATCGACTTCGTTTAATCCACTTAGTTGATTCACTCAAATATATTCTAAGAATTACCTCACGTATCTAAAACTTGACGTTTATCGTGCTGTTTCAGAGAATTCTGGTGCGGAAGTACTGTGGTGGACAGTTAATTGTCTCTGGGTTTATTTCGCGACGCTAGCAGAAGCACTGAGTGACAGTATGATTAATTTATTGAAGAAAAAGGCATGGATGGAAGGGGTCGTGGCCAAGTTTGAGGTACTGTCCCAGCATTTTCGTGTAGGTGTTTTAGAAAACCACGAAGAAATCTCGGGTCAGGCCGTCTCCGGGCCGAGATTTAAACCCTAGGCTCTCCAAATACGAAGCAGGACCGTTACTGACAGTTATGGTAGCTGATAGACCGAAATGTCTATTAATAGCTTGTTCACGAACACCGTTTACTGAACTGGATCTTGGCAGTGTTGTCCACGCAAGCATCAAACTTCTTTAGCCGAGTGATGTCCACATGCGGCCTTGGGTGTTATCTCTGTACACTAATCGTAGCGAGAATGCGATCTCCTTCAGGGCTGGGCGACAATATTTTGTCGCAAATGTTGCTAGCAGAGCGATGAGAACGTTTCGTGCACTTAAAAGGAAGGCGAAATAGCCGAAGGATGATAATCCCCATAATTTATACCTTACAGGATGATTAAGTCTAACTGCAGTGAGTTGAGTCCTTGCGAAGCCGCCAGTCTTCCAGGTTCATTACCGTGTTCACAAGAGCCCTCCACTGGTCCATATCCTGAGCCAGATCAATCCACTTCATACCACAACATCCTATCTCTTTAAGATCCATTTTAATAACATCCCAAAGGCGTCCAAGTCTTCATAGTGGCCTCATCTGGCTCTCCCACCAAAAGCTTATATGCATTCCTCTTCTACCATTCGTGCTGCATTCCCTGTCCATCTCATTCGCCCTGGCCTCATAATTCTAATTATACTGGGCGAAAAGTAGAACTTATGAAGCTCCCCACTGTGCAGTTTTCTGATTCCTCTTCGGTCCAGATATTCTACTCACGCCCTGTTCTCAAACGCCTTTAAGTCTGTTAATATTAGGCACCATACAAAGCTACAGGCAAATTTTATAGTTTCGTCCAGTCTAATTTCTACGTTTTTAGACAGCAGGAAATATGAAATGCTCCTGACAGAATGCCAGGACAGATTATAGCTAGAACGCTAATTAAGGTCTAAAAGTTTGTGATGATGGTACATCAATGCAAATGTGTTTGTGAACATTATCCATCGTCCTGTTTTTATTTGAAGCATTTCGGAGATCGGCTGGAGATTACGACTAGCTCTGTCGATTGGGCCCAACATCATAGGGTTTATATGGATGTTGAAGCAGGTCACTACACTTTACAGTTCACTGTTACACATTCACTAATGTCCACAGTCACGTCTTCACTAGCTGTTGCTCGGTAGCGGCTTTCAACAGCGGACGTTCCCCTTCCTCTGAGTTCCCGAATTTTCCCCTACATCAGTTACCAGCTTCTAACACCAACAGCTCACAACAACTGAACTCCGGCGCTTATCTAAGCAACTCAGTCACTAGTCAACGACTCTACTCCACTAACTGCCCTGCTTATGACATCTCGGCACGTACCGCAGAGAGATCACCGTTCCCCTATTGATGTTTACGAGCCGTTGTCTAGTTGTGTGTTTCGCGGTCGTTGCCTAGCAACGGGTCTACATGCCATATTGTGAACTGGACGTAGCTTACTCAGAGTACGATAGCACACTTTTGAACACGGTTGTGAACACTTACGTGCATTTGGTCAACTGAATAACTCTGATGACGGAAGACCTCTGCTGAGTTAACTTTCAGTTGCGTAGTGTCCTGTATATAAGTGTTTTCATCATGGAAGTTAGTTGCCTTCTTAACGTTTTCCGAACATGATCTGGGCTGGGCTAGGCGAGTATTTAGAAGGAACAAGTAGTTTTAGGAAGAACTAATAACCTACTTTCCATACGTACGACTCCGACCGCATAGAAAATACCGCCTCCGACAATTCTATTGTAAACATCTGTCAAAGATATGTAAAGCGTGTAGCCCTATAACACCTCGCCCTGCAAAAAAGAAGATCGGGCACTTAGAATTGGAAACATAAATTGCAACGGCTTTTTTCTCTTTTACGTTTTTCCGTATTTTGCCAAATAACCGTGATCTCCTAAGGCCGGAGTCTTCAGGGATACCTGCATAGTGCATCTTTTTCCTGTCAGCTGTAAGAGATTAGTTCGTATACATCTCGTTTCTAACGGATCAAAACACTAGAAATAACCCTGCCTTAGGAGTATTTGCGCCGTCTAGGTGCAGCCACGTTCACTGTCCCTTTATTGTTCAATTTCACGACATGTTTCGGCCTAGCTGGCCATCTTCAGGTGTACAGATTGTTGTGGTTCAAGATTACAGTGAGCGGCAGAATCCTTAACCACAACAACCCCTACACCTGAAGATGGCCAGTTAGGCTGAAACACGCAGTGAAATAGTGTCAAGTAGAGGGGCAGTGAACGACGTTCAAGAAGACGTACAAGAACATATTCCGTGGCCTGTAGTCCACAACCAAACTATACCGACCGAGCAACCACCGCTTGTCGGCGAAGTTGGTGCCAACTTTAGCGGGTAGAGGGTGTCGCGTGGTCAGCGCAACGGTTTCCCACGGCCGTTAATTTCGGTTTTCTAGACCAGAGCCCATATTTCCGTGAACTAGCTCCCCAGTTATCCTCACACGATTAAGTGGATGCCGTTCCACACCCACTGCTACTCAGAAAGTCTGGTAGCGGCGGGAATCGAACCCAGGAACTCTGACCACTAGACCACAGAGGCGGCCAGAGGGCGCAAGAAGAACTGTCAGATGCATGCTGCTCAACAGGGTGCTGAAATATAAGACTGGAAAGAAGTTGACGATAAACAGCGTGTCCAGTCCCAGCCCCAGCTGTAACTCTTTCAGAAGGGACATGAACGAAGTGGTCCCCTTGCCAGTGATAAGCAACTCTTCATTTGTTTTGCATTTCTATTAAGGAGAAAATATATGAGGACCCTGATTAAAATTGGCCGATCACAGTGGCCGCGCGGTCTAAGGCATGAAGTGTCTTCGCCCACTCGAACACTGGGATCGTGGGTTCGAATCCCACTTGAATGGATGTCTGTGTACTCTTATTCTGTGTGCAGCTAGCGGCCTTGCGGCTGGCTGTAGAGCCATAGTTAGATGATCAACGAATACAGTATCTGAGTGGGAGCACGCGGTGGCGTAGTTAGTTGAGACCCTTTGTTACAAGCCGGAAGGTTGCGGGTTCGAGTCCCGATGAAGTGAGTTCTTTTCAATTGACCTAATCCTTCCGGCCGCAGTATGGCCCTGCGGTCGACTCAGCCTCCAACAGAAATGAGTACCAGGAATCTTTCTGAGTGGTAAAGGGCGGCCGGCGCGTAAGGCTGATTGTCTAGAAGATGTGGGAGCCTCGACGTCTCACAACCCTATGGGCCTTCACGACCTGTTACAGGGACAGCTTTACCTTTTTTCCTTTACAGCATATGAGTGCCGTCCCTTTTAACAAAGACGCGAGCGTATCCTTGGCGAAGAAAGGTTTCTGTTTCTGCTAATTATACATGGAGATGCAATGGGACCAAACTTCAATGAATGCATCTTGTTGTGTTAGCTCTTACCAATTGTGTGTTTTACCCGTCACAACACAGCACTCAAAGGTTTGTTTTCTCATCAAATATGTACAACGAGTTTATTGATCTCGATTGTGTCCTGCTATATAGATGTTTCGGTTTATGGAAGCCATCATCATGCGGGTATACATCACTAGCTGTTCTTAAACTGTTAAGTTGCTTTCTATATATGTTACAATATTGCAATCATTGTCGATATATTGAATTTGTAACATTCCGTTAAATTGAAAAAAGCAGTCTTCTGGGATTTTGCACCGTCGGAGGAACGTCGGTTAACACCACATATACACGGTGCAAAATCCCAGAAGACTGCTTTCTTCATAGTCACCGCGTGAAAGCCTCAAATCTTACATTCCGTTAAATTGATAAAATTGTTTGCTTATATATTTGTTGTCTCCAATAAAATCCTTATGTTTAAGCAGGTGTTATACAACAGATTTAAATTTATTATTTATAATTTAAAATGTCATATTTTGTACCATTGTATATTGTAAATGCCTCTTCGCCTTAGTTTTACACTCTCTTTGTGATGAAACATCTTGAATTGCTGCTGCAAGATAGGAACATGGACTCTTCAGTCAGTCGTTTTGTCTGCGTTACTGTATTGCGTCACCCAGGATGCTCGGTTCGCGCCATCTTCTGTACCCATTCCCCCTTTTAGCGCAATTTTAAGGCATAGTAGTAATGTGGCATCGTGCGCATGCGCCCTTACTTCCTGTCTACCATTTGAACCATTTGGCTACGGAAACTGTGTGACTGGAGGCCACTACTCCTTTCTTAGTTATTAAGTTCGTATAAAAAAATGCCTGCCAGCGTGGCGACAGTGCGTTCTTCGAGGCAGGAGCTACACATGCTTCTCTTCCTGTGAGATCCTGATAGTTGTTTGAGGCACTATGCTAGAAGCCAGAAGGCCGTGGGTTCTAGTTGCGATGAGGTGGATTTTTTCAGTTGACCTAATCATTTCAGCCGCACTGTGGTTCTGTGTTCGACTCAGCCTCTTACAGAAATGTGTATCAGGAAACATCCTGTAGGATAAAGGGCGGCCGGCCCGCACGTAAGGCTGACAACCTCATCGCCATGTTTGAGCAGATTTTTCAGAGAACATGTGGGAGCCTCGACGTCTCACAACGCTATGGGCCTTCACAGCCTGCCTTTTGCCCAATATTACTGACTTCCTTGGCCACTTAACATACGGTTATGTTTGTAAGACCGTGCCAGGATTTACTACAAAAAATCTGACTGGACAAAACTTTTCTTAAAATTCTCATAGTGGGGGTTGGAGTCCAGCTGGGTCACATATCATGGAAGCTGTAGTGGAAGAGGCAAGCACTTCTTACTTGGGAGTGAGGTAGACCTAAAGGGAGAGGCGCTTGGACGACCGAAATGTCGGAGTTCCAGTCTCGGTAGAGTCAAGAATTTTCTGCACGTTGCCCAGACCGGCTATAGGGCTTGCTCAGTCTACTATCCATTGGGTACTGGCGTTTTTTTTTTTTCGTTGGGTTATATCAACCAGGTCATAAAGCTTACCACTCATCTTCAACTAGTGCCGATGTCGAGAAAACGTGGATCTGTACAACCACTCCACCCATATACATATTCATGGCGTAGTGATTAATTAAATGCAGGGAGAACTTTACCCTGCCTTTTAGACCTAAAGGAAAGCGAGATCTTCTCTGACCTGGATGTATATGGGAGGATAGCATGATGAAATTGAACCTTATATTTGCGTGTCAACAGTATGCATTGCGTTGAACTAGCGCAAGGTGTGGTTCTGAGAAGGCCTGTTGTGTACGCGGTAGCGAGCCATCGGCATGCATGAAAGACGGATAATTTCTTGACCAGCTACACGGCTCTCAGAATCAGAAGTCGAGCCTTGCAGTGTGGAGTTGATGGGTGTTTGGAAGCGGTAAATTTCCTCATTCGTATAGTTTAGAACAATATGGCTGCCACGCGAATTATTTGATTTTTATGCAAGATTTGACGTTTTCACGGCGGTGACTATGAAGAATGCCGTCTTGTGGGATGTAGCGCTGTGTACATCTTGTGAACCGACGTTTCGGAGGAACGTATCACCTCCATCTTCAGGGTATAAAATTCGCGAGCGACGAACCAGCTTGAGCAGATGGCTTCAGCTGACGCTGGTTCCTCACTCGCAAATTTTGTACCCTTAAGGAGCCCATACACGTACGAGTCTGGCTCGCAAGTCCGGCTCGGCGAGATTTCACCACAAACGCATGAGCTGACTCAACTTTGCGACCCACACACGGACGAGTTTGGATCATTGGAACCCGAGCCGAGTCGGACTCGCAAGCCAGACTCGTACGTGTATGGACCTCTTTAAGATCTAGGCGATACGTTCCTCCGAAACATCCGTTTACACAAGATCTACACAGCACCACATCCCAGAAGACGGCATTCTTCATGGTGACCGCCGAGAAAACCTCAGTCTTACATAATTGTTGAGTTTATTGTGGAGCCAATCAGGAACTGGCTCTCAGACGCTCAGTCCGCTTGGTAGCGGCTGCTGCCTCATTTGGCTTGTCATGATTCCCGCCACCTTCGCTGCTCTTTCTNCCCCCCCCCCCCCAATGCAACTGCAAGTTTTGGGGTAGTTGATCCTCTGCTTTTGTGCCGCACCCTAGCATTCCGGGAAACGAAAATGAGAAGCCGCTGTGATATATGATTCACAAACCTTCTCGGCTCCTCCCCCTCTTTTCTTTTTCTCACGACCAACAAAGTGAAGTGTAGACCGGGACTTTTGGTGCCGTTTTTCCCTGAAATGCTTTTATAACTCCCCGCTGTCCACCAGCGTCTTTCTGAGAATTCTTGTGGTTATTCGGTTTTGTCCAGACATTTCATTCTGTTGAAACCAAGGCTGTTAGATTAGAGAAGCGTGTCCTTGTACCATGTCCCTGAGCCACTGTCCAGTATCTTCAACCACTTCGTTCTTGAAACAGTTTCATTCAGTGTAAGATTTGACGTGACCGCCTCTTTGGTCTAGTGATCAGAGTTCCTGGCTACAGATTCAGTGGTCCTGGTTCGATTCCCAGCGCTACCAGATTTTCTGAGAAGTAGTGGGTCTGGAACGTGGTCCACTCAGCCTCGTGAGGATAATTGAGTAACTATTTCAAGGAAATAGCGGCTCCAGTCTATGAAACCCAGATTAACGGCCGTGGGGATCCGTTGCGCTGACCACGCGACACCCTCTAGCCGCAAAAGTTTGCACTGACTTCGCCGACAAGCGGCGGTCGCTCGGTCGGTATAGTTCGCTTGCGGACTAAAACCACGAAGTTTTTTGTTTTGTTTGTAAGATTTGTGGTTTCCATGGCAGTGAGTAGACTGCCGTCTTCTTGGATGTGGCGCCGTGTAGATCTTGTGTGAACCGACATATCGGAGGAACGTCGGGTTCTACACGGCGCCACATCCCAGAAGACGACATTCTTCAATTTCGTTCAAATTAATTACTCATTCACAAGTCCGTACTCATGCTGTGCATTCTGAGTTCTGAAAGTGTCACACTAACAGACACACTAACATAAGTTTAACTGTACAGTTGTGCGGCGCTAAACCACGTAGGAACCGGTTGGTACAAGTCCATTTCACATTGACAGTGTTTGCAGCATATCTTTGCCATTTGCGTTACGTTTTCCTATCCGCTTTGTGTGTTTTTGGTCTCTAGAGTTTGAGAACATTAAATAAAAGGCAAACTTTCCCCGTGATTGTTTAATTAAGCACTGTGCCGCGAGAACAAATTGGGGAATGACGCTATAGATGGACCACTCTTGACCTAAGATCTAGATGGAGGTGAATGGCCAGCTTCACACACAGACCGCTTTACCCAAAGCGAGCCTAGTATCCCTTGTGGGGGGGGGGGGGTGCGCAAATGCAGGAAATCAGACCACAGAAAACCCTCTGTTTTCTCTATTGACTAAACATCAAAACACGTTACGACGCAACGTGCCTGTTCACACTGCGCAGCGCCTGTGGGATCGAACCATTCAGATAGAACTTGGATCCGGCACGTTTAACGGCGAAACTACATGAAGACCTTCTGCCATTTATGCATGTATCTCGCTGCGTATTTTTCAGACAGAAGCATTTCGTACGGAGGTTGTAGCGAAGTGCGGAACACGCATTTCTTGCATTTTCATGTGCTACAGGGGTTGCTGTGGGTACATTTTCAGACTTTTCATGCTCAGCATTGATGGTATAGGCTAATGGAAAACACAGTAACGGGGGGGGGACCAGTTTCTGTTCAGTTTACTCTGCTTCAGTATAAGAATTTTCGCCTCCATTTAATATGGTGCGCTTGTATGTACGACTTCGAAGTAATTTGAGGCAGCTGATTTTATTTTATGGTAATTACGTGTGAATGAAATGTTTCCTTATTATAAAGGTTTTTATCGTCTTAATTATATCATTTGTAATTTCTTTTTCTAAACGATGTTCTTACTGTACAGTGTTCATTTTTATAGCAAATTAGCCTATGTACTTTTGTTTTCATGTCATGGTGACCTTATATCCCGGGTTCGATTCACAGCGATACCAGATTTTCTGAGGAGAAGTGGGTCTGGAACGGGGTCCACTTAGCCTCGTGAGGACAATTGAGGAGCTATTTCAAGGAAACAGCGGCCCCAGTCTGTATAACCGAGATTAATGGCCTTGCGGAATCCGTTGGTCTGACCACGCGACACCTTCTATGCGCTAAAGTTGGCACTAACTTCACAGACAAGCGGCAGTCACTCGGTCGGTATATTTCGCTTGCGGACTAAAGCCGCGGAGGATTTTTTTTTGTTAGTAGTTTCTGATAGGATATCGTCTGTCTAAAATCCTTACGCAGTGCTTATTCTGCCGGTCACAGTTGTGGTTTCGAATCCCACTCGAAGCATGGATGTCTGTGTTCGTTTATTCTGTGCTTGTGTTTTTCTCTGTGTACGTAGCGTCCTTGCGAACGAGCTGATGTGTATATATATATATGAGAGAGAGAGAGAGAGGCCTACATTACCACAGTCTTCGCCTAATTTTTATGCAAATGAATGCAATTATTTTTACACACATACCTATCACTCATAGTTAGAATTAGTATTAAGAAATCATGTTCAATTAGACGTAATTAATTAATAAAGTCGGCTTATTATAACTTGTGTAATATTCCGGTGCTATATTTTCGAATGTGTCCTAGTTGAATGGCGCATGTTCTGAACTTCATCACTGCCATTGGAGCACCCTCCTCCAGTTCGTCGTACTCACGGCCAAACCATTTCCGACCGTCCCCCCACCCTCCATTGTGGTCTTTCTCTCCATCGGCGTCACGTCTCCTTGGTTTATGCTGTAGGATGTGCCTTAGTGTCTTTTCATTGGTGAGTCTGTCCAAATGGTTATATCCGGCATTGTCTGTCCTCATCTGCTTTATTGTATTTTAAGTTCTTATTTCATATCCTCATGGGGCACGCAGTAGCGTAGTTTGTTGAGGTACCATGCTACAAGGCGGAAGGTCGCGGGTTCGATTCATGATGAGGTCACTGAATTTTTCAATTGACCTAATCCTTCCAGCCGCACTATGGCCCTGGAGTCGACTCAGCCTCTAACAGAAATGAGTACCGGGAATCTTGCTGGCGGTAAAGGGCAGTAAGGTTGACAATCTCACAGCCATCTATGAGCTGATTGTCTCGAATATGTGAGAGTCTCGTCGTCTCACAACCCTGTGGGCCTCAACGGCTAGTTGCAAGTAGCCTATATGTAGCTTGTATGCCCAAGATGTTCTGAAGGTGAGTGTTACAAAGTGCAGTTCTCTGTCTTATATACATATATATCCGAGGTATGCACCTTCTTTGAGGGCTCCTGGCCGCGTGTGAATAGAAACCAACCGATCATTTTATGCAAGTGGACGGTCATGCATGCGTGTGTATAAGCCTGCTGTTGCAGACGTCTGGCCGAAGGTTAAACGTAACCTCAGGAGATCGTGTGAGTGCCGAGTTTGTAATATTCAGCACACGTGGATAGTTTGATTATCCATCTAAATATGTATCGGACTCTCATGTTTACTAATCCGGTGCTCCTTAGTTCGAACCTCGGCCGTGAGATTTGCTTCCGTTCTGATTGTCCTGTCCCATCTGGAATAAGGTGCTATATAGGTCAGTCTGGTGAAGTCGGATTTGTTTGTAAACTGTGAAAAGGCTTAGATGCAATAATTTGTCCCTCTATGTTTTGTTTCTGAAGCATCGATTGAATTTAAGCGAAATATAAGATAAGACATTTTTTCTGATTAGTTTTGTCAGTATCGTGGCCTGTTTCTCTCCTTTGCGAATATTTAGCGCACACCTGTCACGAGAGTTCAGCACAAGGCGTATAAGACCAGCTTTTCTGAAATCAATTAATATGAATATGTAGAACAGAGATAAGCAGACTGCGTGCGTGTAGAATTCATTTTGATCGTGACCCCCATCTGGTAACAGTACTGTGTCGGTTTATTAATGTTTCTTGGTTTCGTGGAATTTTGTGGGCATAGCAAGTAAAATGGGTGCAATTCCACGCTTTGACCAAATCTTTGTGTTCTCTGCGTGATAGAGCAGGCGGTATAGCGACTGGCTACGGCCTGGACGACCGAGGGAGTTAGGTGCCGATGGAGTCCACGTCGTCCAGACCGGCTCTGGGGCCCACCCAATGGGTACCGAGGACTTTCTCCCTTAGGTAAAGCCGTCGGGGCGTGAAGCTGACGACTCACCTTCAACTAGTGCCGAGGTCAAGAAAACGTGGGTCTATACATCCACTCCCCCATACGTCTTTATGGCGTAGTGCTTAATTAGTTAGGCACATGGCCAGCTTTACGTAGAGCCTAGCCCATCCAGTTAATGCTGGTTAGGCGCTTTCCATCGCCGTAAAGCTGCCGGAGCGTGTAGCTGATGTATAATCTCCAGGCCAGTAGTGCGAGGAGTTCTTACAGAATCTGCCACTGTGCTCCACCATGCTGTGACGTTTATTACAGTGATACTTTGAATAGGAAACGCATGTCAGTAAGATGTAACATCGTTGCGCCAATGGAATGAGCATATTTGTCTCTGCAAGGTAAACACACAAACTGCGTCGCAAGGTTTATGATGTCACAATTTTTCATACATGGCTCCCAGCTACGAATTGAGTGTGATAAGGCAGTCTCGTGTGCAGAGGATTTGAGGAAGAAATGCAATTTCTGAGGGCAGGACATAAGTACATAGAAACAGACTTTTTCCTTTACTGTACACCAGGCTATGCGCATGTTCGATTAACCTAAGCCTGCTTTGCGTTAACGTATTTGTAAAGCCATAGAGAACGCCTGGGAATCCCTTAACAGGGTCTCACTCATGTTTTGTTGCAACCTTTTTTTGTAAATCGCTGTATTAGAAATGTAAAGGTACCCCTGTAACAGGCTGTGAAGGCCCATATGGTTGTGAGACATCGAGGCTCCCACATTTTCTAGATAATCGGCTCACAGAGGGCGGTGAGGTCAGCCTTACATGCCGCCCTTTACCCCCTATGAAGATTCACGGTACTCGTATCTGTTAGAGACTGAGTCGACTCCAAGGACAGTGCGGCAGGAAGGATTAGGTCAATAAAAAAATCCAATGATCTCATCGGGAATCAAACCCGGGACCCACCGACTTGTAGCATAGTGCCTCAACTAACTACGCTACCGCGTGTCCCCCCTTAAATCCCTATAAACAATATGTATTATATTCCTGCCAACTCAACTCTATTCCCAGCAGCTGCAAAGAACAGCACGTATCGACTCATGTGTGCCATCTTTAGGTCCGTTTTTTTTTTTGGTTACAATTATTCTGTCGTATTTAATCATGGTAAGGAACTCGGATATTAAGATGGCACGCTTCTGTCGAAACATGACCTAGACATGAAACCCAGCCTGCTGGAAATAGTGTTGTGTTGATTGGAATATAATAATGTGACACACGTGACCGTTGCTTGACAGCGGTTCGGTAAGTACGTTCCCGCTGTACCGAATAGTTAATCGTTAGATAACGAATACGTTTGTGGAAATAAAAACGTTGCCCCGAGATTGACACGTTTCATAGCAACGGATGAAACAAAAGACGAACAGTTCGAGGTGGTGGTCTCCCATTGGTTCGCCCCGAGTTATAAAAGAGTTCATTGGGAGTGAGAAAACAGAAGGTCTGAAGGCTTCCAGAGCCGTCAGACTGTAAAATATGGTCATGAGTCCCGTGGGGCTCGGAACCAAGAAAAATATTTGCTGGGGAGGACCAGCGGAAATTTAGCAGTGAGTCAGTGGGAGTCAGTCTTAAGAGAATTCAGAAGTTGAGTGTTCAGCGGTGGGATGTTAACCAGCGGACACCGGAAGCCGAAGAAGTGGCCGATTCTTAAATCAGAACCAAGTCAGTCACACTCGTAGTCCAGTCAGGAATGGAGCGAGTCTTAGGGAGTCCCTGATTGTGAGCTGTTATGATTGGTTGTCATTGTAAAGAAGGTGTCAGTAAATCCAGTTATCCAGTCCAGAACTCGCTATTGGGAACGGAACCCCGGACACGTGACTGTAAATGTTAATTAAGGAGTGTTGATAACTTCAACCCTGAAACATGCAAGATATAAAACGACTAAACGCGACAACACAAAACATATAAGTGTAATGTTCTTTCACTGGCTCTTCAGTTCCCTTGGGCCCTGGCCTCTAATTTTCGGCTTCATGATCATTTTACAGACGGTAGGACTCCTTGGACGGGTGATCAGCTCTTCGCAAGGCCGCTACCTATCACAGAGTAAACACATACCAAACATCCACGCCTTACGTGGGATTCGAACCTACGATCCCAGTTTCCGAGCGAGCGAAGACAGTACGCGCCTTAGACCGCTCGTCTACCGTGACCGTCGTATTATGATTTTAAATTTTAAACCTTATTCTCATATATATTTTATACCATTTTTATTAATATTTGTAAGAATTTTTAATATGTTTAAAGAAATAGTGTGATTCTGACATTTCGAATGTATTGACTATTTATAGAACAAGATACATGGATAATTGCAATAACGCAATACATATGCTTATGTGAAACGCATTTAAGAAAATTGCTGTTAGTGTATGTGTACCCTCCATTCTCAGTGACCCCGCGGTCTAAGGCATCTGCTGTCTTCGCTCGCTCGGGCTCTGTGATCGTGGATTCGAATCCCACTCAAGGCTTGCATATTTGTGTTTCTGTTAGATAGCGGCCTTCCGGCGGGCCGATCACCCGTCCAAGGGGTCCTACCGACTCTCAGATTAAGAGAAATACAAATTTACTTACCTGGACACCGTAAGGTATGGGAGAAGCAGATTAAGAAAGAAAGTATATTTGCCTGATGATTGATTTTTAATAAGCCGAAACATGTAGCAAGATCAATAAACTCACCATACGAACTTGATGTGAATGAGGGTACTAAGAGTTGTTATACAGATAACTTTACTGACGAAGCCACGGTTTTTCGTGATAATCGATACATTTCTTTTCGGTTTCAGTTGGTCTGTACGAGGACGCAATGTCCTTACTAATGCACTGTTCACCATGGGAAACTCTTTAATGAAAAAGATAAAGGCAAAGTTGTCCCTGTGCTTAGCTAATTAAGCACTACGCCCAGAAGGCGTATGGGAGAGTGGATGTATAAGCGCACAGTTGCTTGACCTCGGCACTAGATGGAGGTGAGTGTTCAGCTTCACGCCTCGACCGCTTTACCCCCAATGAAAGAGCCCATTGTATGGGGGGTTTGGTGGACGACATGAAGTGATGAGCTATTCCGACTCCCTTGATGAAAGAGGCGTCATGTTTAAAGACCATTTCATTGAAGGTTGCTCATTCCGTTTTCGGCAGGCGAAAGGTGACAGTTTTTTATAGAATTGGGCGTTATCGATGTACAGTGAGGTTTTATTCTTATGCTTTGCATTCTTTCCGTACGTAACACATACGGACGTTCGCAAATTACTGGATGGCATTCTTTCGGGTTTGACGGTGGAGGTTCGGGCATTTCGGTCTCCGACGTCCCGCTCACTATACACGAAGCTTTGATGAAATGTTCAGATGTGGCGAGAGCGCTGTATTACAGTACTTCACAGGTTTGTCATGGTTACCTGATGCGATGCTTCGTAGCACCTGGGTGGCGATTCTCCAAGTACTGTGGTTTCCCCTGTCAGTTCTGATTACACCAACTGTTCCACATTCATTAATCCTATCATCGACATATTGTAGTCTTGTCGGTGACGGCGTCATTAAATAACCAACTTCAAAATATTTTGTATGTGGTGATGGTCTAGCGGTCAGAGTGCCTGCCTACAGATCCAGAGATCCCGGCGCTACCAGATTTTATAAAAAGTTTTGGGTCTGGAACGGGGTCCACCGAGCCTCGGGAGGTTAATTGAGGAGCTATTTCAAGGAAATGGCGGCTCCGGTCTAGAAAACCGAGATTAACGGCCGTGGGGATCCGTTGCTCTGACCACGTGACACCCTCTATCCTCAGAAGGTTAGCACTTACTTCCCCGACAAGCGGAGATCACTCGTTGTAGACTACATGCCACGGAGTTTGTTTCCTTTATTTTATGTGGTGATCAAGTTATGGAGGATGAAGTTGGCAGGGCATGTAGCACGAATGTGGGAGAATAAGAATGCATATAGAATATTGATGGGAAAGCCAGAAGAAAAGAGACCACTGGGAAGACCAAGGCGTAGGTGGGTGGACTATTAAAATGGATCTTAGATATGATGGGATGGTATGGATTGATCTGGCTCAGGATAGGGACCAGTGGAGGGCTCTTGTGAACACGGTAATGAACCTTCTGATTCAATAAAATGCTGGGAAATTCTTGAGTATCTGCAGAATTGGCGGCTCCTTAAGAAGGGCTCAGCTCCGTGAGTGACTATTGTTTAACTTCAAGACCAGTGAAGTTAGAGAATAGGAAAGAACGCGTTTTATAGGCGTGTGTTCAAATTTCCACTCGTGAACTCCGTCGCATATCTTTAAATACATCACGGCATTTATTCCCTCAGGAAGCGTTTGTGTGTTTGGATCTCAGGAAGAAAAACAGTCTTTGAATTTTGTTCTGGCGCACTTCACTACATTAAGGGTCTAGAGAAATTAATAACACGGTTTTGACATCGTTTGAAGTGATTTTAGACGCTTGCGCAGAGGCAGCGGCCACAAGACGAAGGCGCCATTTGAAGCTTTGTGTCAGAACCCCCCATGTTGATGGTTTAGAAACGAGAGTTCAGGGAAATTCCTGGAAAACCTGTAACCTGCATAGGGCCCCCCTATCACCGTATATCCTCACAGCATTCCACAGTGTAGCTTGTTTTTTCCAGTGTACGGTCAGGAATGGAATCTCACTTGGATACCCTGAGGAAAAAGACTTTACTAGTCAATCTCAAAACATTGAACATTTCTATAAGTACCGTTCCGTCTGCCATGAATGGACTAGTCCCGCCACAAATATGCAGCGGCCNGGGGGGGGAATCGCTTCAGCGTGCTCTTCACGAGCGTCTCTCTCAACGTGATAATCCAATCGGTGAAGGGGCGCGTTTTTTGAAACAGATTCGGGTAAAGTTTCATTATCCAGAAATTAATGTAGCCCGCGATAGCGCATTCAGTGTAGCTACTGGCTACGGGTTGGAGGACCAAAGGGTCGAAGTTGGGAGTCCCGGCGGTGCCAAGACCGTCTCTGGGGCTCACCCAGCATCCTATCCAATGGGTACCGGGGGTAGAGCGGCCGGGGCGTGAAGCTGACCACTAACCTCCCAACTATTGCCGAGGTCAACATAACGTGAGTCTATACATCCACTCCCCACACGTCTTCATGGTGTAATGTTTAATTAGTTAAGCACAGGACAACTTTTACCTTGCCCGGAAATTAATTTTCCAGCAGCTGAAAAAGAAATAATTATCGAGATGTACTCTGTGGCCTCTAGCCCGCAAGCGAACTGTACCGACCGAGCAACCGCAGCTTGTCGTCGAAGTTAGTGCCTCTGCGATCTAGTGGTCAGATTCCTGGCTACAGATCCAGGTGTCTCGTGTTCGATTCCCGGCGTTACCACTTTTTCTGAGAAGTAATGGGCCAGGAACGATGTCCACTCAGCCTCGTGAAGATAATTGAGGAGCTATTTCAAGGAAATAGCGGTTCCGGTATAGAAAACGGAGATTAACGGCCGTGGGGGTTCGTTGCGCTGACCCCGCGACACCCTCTATCCGCTAAAGTTGGCAGTTATCGAGATGAGAGTACTTTATATGACAAATAGAAGCAATCGGTAGAGTTGTCCTGTGTTGGGACGTGGCTCCACCATTCTTGATCTCTGCATTTCGTGGGGGGTGAAGTGTTCGTTTCACGCCCAGACCGCTTTACCCCCAGGGAAGCAGCCGTAATACCCACTGGAGTTGAGGCAGGGTGGATAGCTGGTCAGGACGCTGTGGAATAGAGAAGTTTTGCCGCTGCCGGGAATCGAATCACGACCGTTCAGTCCATATCCCGTCGGTATACCGAAGCTCCGGCGACCTAGAGTAATTATAGGCCTGTAACACACTTGTATATATCACTGTCTGCATGACAGGAGTACGCGGTAGCGTAGTTGGTTGAGGCACTATGCTACAAGCCGGAAGGTCGCGGGTTCAACTCCCGATGAGGCCATTGGATTTTTTGTTTCAATTGACCTAATCCTTCCAGCCGCACTATGGCCTTGGGGTCGACTCAGCCTCTAAGAGAAATGAGTACCAGGAATATTCTTGATGGGAAAGGGCGGCCGGCGCGTAGGGCTGACAACCTTACCGCCACCTATGGGCCTCCACACCCTGTTACAGGGAGGCGCCTGCGTTAGTTTCTGATCTTGGTCCGTCATTGGTAACTTTTATTTTCACGGCAAGTTTGGTTTAAGCGTCATGTAAAGTAAAAGTGTCCTCTGTTTGGAGTGCTAACCGCTCGACCGCGACGTCCGGTCACAAATCATTTTAACTGCGTCCTTCAGGGCCAAGATGAATGAATGGCAGCCTCTTCGGAGACGAGGCCGGTCTTTGGTATTCTTTGATATTTTTTACCCTTATGTTGATTGGTGCATCAAGTGGGTTGAAGGGGAGGAAATAACTGGTTTGTGGCCAATTACGTTAAGTTCTTTCGTTTTCTTTCTGATTTCCCTTTTCGAATATTCTTTCTTCAGTTCTTGAATTCGTTATTTTTTCCTGTTTCCCCCGCCCATCTGTTACTGCCATTATGTTCGGAAAGTACCTGCATGGCTTTTTTTTTCGGCTTTTGCAGATAATGAAAATCTCGTTATATTTGATATGATGTAAGTACGTTCAGGCCGGCCACGATAGCCGAGCGGTCTTCGTTTGCTTGCATATCGGGATCGTGGGTTCGAATCCCGCTCAGGACCTGGTTGCTTAGGCTGGGGCCATACTAGCGCACAAAATGCGTCCGTTGTAACGAATGTACTTTATGACGGACGTTCCTGAGGACACCACACAGTTGCAGAATGCGGTGCGTAGTTTTTTGTCTGCAATGGAGCCAGAAGAGAGCGTAGCATTCGCCTCTCTTGTTTATTTCTGCAACGAACGCATTTTGTGCGCTTGTGTGGCCCCAGCCTAGTGTTTGCGTGCGCGTTATTCTGTGTTTGTCTGTAGGTAGAGGCCTTGCGACAAGATGATCCCCTGCCGAAGGAGTCCAACGTAATGTCTAAGATCTAGTAAACCGAAGTGAAACTGAGTTTCATGTACATAGGCCAAGGCCCAAATTGGGGCTGTAGCGCCAAAGAAAAAGAAGTTCTTTCAGAATACAAAAACAAACAAACTCCGCGGTTTTAGTCCGTAAGTGAACTGTACCTACCGAGCGACCGTCGCTTGTTAGCGAAGTTAGTGCCATAAGGAATGAAATATGTTCAGGCGAAAGACTGGCCAGTACCTGA
Organism: Cryptotermes secundus; assembly: GCF_002891405.2. Classification (NCBI taxonomy): domain Eukaryota; kingdom Metazoa; phylum Arthropoda; class Insecta; order Blattodea; family Kalotermitidae; genus Cryptotermes; species Cryptotermes secundus. The sequence continues at coordinate 379,034 of NW_019731580.1, read as the reverse complement.
TTCACTGTAGCAAAGTATGCCAGTTAGATGCTGGTGTAGTCACCCTATCATCGCCATATGGGACCCTAATGTACTTCGGCGTCATCCCGAATTTCGTGTTTCATGATCGTTCATTTTACGAATTTGGCATATTTGTTTGCCTATCAGTTGTATCATATGCGAAATGTTCACAACCAGCGTTCCCGGGGGGAGCATTTTTTTTTAAACGACGAGAACAGACTTTAAATTTATAAGCTTCCAAACATAACAAGAAATTGTTTACTTTTTCAGTTTTATTTTTTCGTTAATTTAAATTGAGTCACTAATCGAGAAACAGTGGGTGGGGACTGAGACTCGTGCTCAGGTGTGCGCTTGCACAGCTTAGAGTATAAAAGCAAGCAATGCCATATACATATTGCAAACCGTGCCCACAAACATCCCAAGTCGGCGTCTTTGTACTGCGTTGTTTCATGCCTGCTACACTCGAAACAGCAATTGTTTTCTTAAAATAACTTGCCTCCGTTACAGCCTTCAGCTCACTTGTTTCCTAGCACCAGAGTTCAGGAAAATTGTCGCGAAACATATCAGCGCCTTAATTACTTAGTGTTTATTTGCTGCAGGAGTTTGGGATAGCTCAGTTGCTATGCTTACAGGCTGGACGTCAGGGGTTCAATTCCCGACAAGGGAATTCTTTTTTCTTTTATGCGCCCAGACCGGCTCTGGGGCCCACCCAACCGCCTATCCAGTGTGTACCGGCAGCTCTTTCCCCGGAGGTATAGCGGCCGAGGCGTGAAGCTGACCGCTCACCTCCGTCTAGTTCCGACATCAGCAATGGTGGAGCTGTACCTCGACTATCCCACGTCTCCATGGCACAGTAGTTAAGTACAGCGACAACTACGTTTGAGCTCTCCAGATCCAAATGAACGCACGTAATAGTGATTGTATGTGTCCGGCTAATCAGTATTTCGTCTCCATCCCCTTGAATAGATGTGGTTGGAGTTTGGTTACAGTTGAGCCATTCTCTGCACTAAGTTACAGCCGGTACCACTGCCCTCCTTACTGTTAGCATTTGTATACGCAGAAACCGACTGGGACTATCCTCGCCTCCTTGGAGTTTTATTTGTAACTTTGTGGTATGTACCATAGTTACCATAGGCCATACAAAATGCAACAGATTAATAATATTTTGGGTTCGATTCCCAATGAGATTTTTCAATTAATTTAACCCTTCCAGTCGCACTATGGCCCTGGGTTCGACTCAGCCTCTAACAGAAATGAATACCCGGAATCTTCCTTGGGGTAAATTGAAGCCGGCGCGTAAGGCCGTCAGCCTCAACCTCTCACAGCTCTCTGAGCCTCCACGGCCTGTTACAGGGATAGCTTTACCTTTATTATTAAATTGTAATTGTAACAAATGTGAAGAAAATAAAAATGTCTGTTTTATTCATGTGTTAATGCGAAGAAGGATGTAGGGGAGTCAGATTATAAAACGTTAAGTTCTGTCGATCAACAGAAAACTTTTATGCTTACCCTGAAGCGGGGATTCTTGAAGTGGAGTCATATGCTGCATTAATAATTTGCAGACATAGCACAAGCCGCTGTTTTGACTTTTTGCATATAGAATTGAACCTTAAGTGTGATCCGTATTCATTGCGTTTTCGGACTTTTCATGCGGCCTTTGTATTCGGTCAATAAACTGTAGAACATAGCGTTTAGTTGCTCCCCCTCTCGCCGTACATAATTGCGCTGTTCTGCACACACCCCTTCCGATTTAAGGAGAAGTTTCTTACTTGCATATTTTGTTCGTGCCTGCTTATAGGGGTATGTTCAGTTATGTACCTTATTATTTAATTTCTGTTTGAATTTTCTGCTTGTCAGAACTTTGAACAATGGTTCACCGGTTAAGAGACCCAAATATTTCACGCTGCTGCATTGTCGTATAGAAGGAACTCCAGAAAGTTTCGGAGCTGTACATTAAATGGCGAGTGTTGCAACCAGCAGATTCAGACGACCGCCATTTTGTTATTGTGGTCGACACCGAATGAAGTAGGTGCACGAGAATATGATGTTTCTTCCAAGATATGTTGGCACGTGTTAAAACCAGAAGGATGGATAGATGCCATTCCAAAATGGTTTGGTGTAGCTCATCGGCTTATCGCCTGTCCAGGAATGTCTTTAACTTGTGATAGTATTATCAAATTACCATCAAATGTCTGCAGAATCCTGTGTCCTAATTTTGTGGCCAGATCTGCTAAGGACTTCCGTAATGACAGATTTTACTTAACGGAAGGAGTGACATGTCTTTTAGAGGTAGTTTATTTTTTTAATTGTGCAGTGCATTAACTTGGCAGTGCTGTGAGCAAACTGTAGTTACAAAACCGCCCCCAGAGTAATGGTTACAGATGATAACCCCAAAAAATATTGAAATTTCGGCTCGTAAATTAACCAAGTCACACTAAACTTGCAAACAAACGAATTCGATTAGATACAATTACAATATACGAATGCACTGCAGGAAAGGGAAAGACGCTACACCATCTGTCCGCTAAAGTTTGCACTAACTTCGCGGAGGAGCGGTGGTCGCTCCATCGGTATAGTTCGTTTTCGGACGAGAGGCCACGCATGTAAAAAAAAATTGTGAGACACTGTCGCAGTTTATGGAATAACTGCCTGTGTATATCCTTGCACGGGAGGAATGATTGTGAATGGCTTGGCAAGGATGTGCATATAAGGACCGACACGTGTTCTGGGGCACAGTTCCAGTATTTGCTCGAGAATGAAGGAGAACTCCATCGGGGAACCTGTCTTGCGATGTGTATCAGTACTTGATAGAAAATCAGGGAAGTCTTCATTGGGATAGCTGGCTTTCGTGTCTGAGAATCGAACTCCCTGTCCTTTCTGAGAGCGAGGCGTGAATGCTGCACGCTTGACATCGCTGCAAGGGTTATCTACAAATCAGATAAGATGATCGTTGCTTTTCGAGAACTGGTAAAGCTAGGAGTGTGGTCTATCTTGACACACATTTCTGGTTTTCCAAAACTGTGCACGTTATGGGGGTTAAGTATTTTCTGTTAAGTTTGTTTATAACAGTTCGCCATTGCGATATGAAAGGGTTTTATGTGCTAGTTAAGTAGTGAAGCCATTGGGCGTTTATTCGACGTATTTGGGGAGCAAATCGCAGGCCGGAATACAATATAAGGATAAATCATAAGCAGAGCCCTGTGTTCATCTCTGACTCTTGCATTATTTATGCAATGGCCGGTTGCTAACGACCTAGTGTTGATGTCATCATTCAGACTTCATTCTATCGCGTTACGTGACGTGAGACTGGAGAAAACTACCAACTGGTGAGCATCATCTCTCTTGAATTCATCGGCACCTGGGTGGTCCGCTTCACCTCCGGTAACGCATTGACCAGACTGGGGGGGCCTGCAGAGGCGGTCTGGAAGTAGTGGCGGGAAAAATCTCGCCTCTACTATGGCGCTTAAAATGGGTCGAACAGACTGCAGATATTGACTGAAGTAGTTCGTGCCATACTGTGGCAGCTCGCTCTTTTCAAGACGAACTTCCAGTATTCCTTCAAAATCGAGTTAATTTCGCGACCAACGGAACGGCATTGCCTTCATTGAAAGTAATTTTAATGCCCTTTCTACTACGCGTATTTCCAAGTATTTCGATGTTTATGCGGAAAAGGCGATCAATGTAAAATTCCCGCGCGGCTGCAGTTGCAGAAGAAACTCACGCGCCATCTCTTGGAAGAATTCCGAAATTGAAGGAGTCGAGACTTTGAGGTGGCATGGTTGCGGGCTCTCTTGTTCACTTGGACTAGTCCATCGACACACAAGGAGGGATGATTGGTAGTGAGATTGCCTGTAGAAGATTCATTTTTAACAGCAGCAGTTTGGACGAAAGACAGTTGGATAGAAATGTGGGGACGAACAAAGAAAGGACGGAGAATACGCGCTACGAAATCTGGAGCAGGATTGTGATCACGTGGGTGTTGGCATTCGCGTTGCGTCGTCCTGTGTGATGAGAGTTATTAACCTTTTCTGCAAAATAACGGAATGTCCGCCTGTGTACGCAGTGGCTTTTTTTTCTCTCTTTCTCTCTCTGTGGTATTAACACGCTAGGCGGTGTGGGTTTTTATCTGTCTCTCTGCAACAGGATGTAGTTCTTACGATGGGCACGTGTGGAGCTGAGGATTTTTAAGGTATACCACGCCATGATATGTAAGCGTAAGTTATCAATGTTTTCATTAGTTATACGCATTTAAAACTTTAAAACCTCTGTCCCCATTAGTCTTACAGGGCGATACTCTTTACCAAGCAGAAACTGAGAGGCCTGCATAGTTTAAATTTCAGTTTTCCTCCCATGTAAGCGCAGTCGCATTCGGGGGAGGGGGCTCAGCCCACCACCCCGCCCATTGACCCATTCGTGTATCTAAACTACTCTCCTGAAATATCGTCAGTGGCTTTAATGTGTGATATTTATCTACTAAACTCTGTTACAGATTTTTTTTTGTGGGAAATACGAAACAGACTTATTGCCATTACATGATTTGTGGGTTAACGTGTGGTTTGTAAGAACGCTTTCTTGTTGTTTATTATAAGGCCTTAGATGAAGCGGGGATTTCAGTTATAGAGCGTGCAGCGAGGGAGACGTGGTCTCGGAACTATTGGAACTGAACAGTTCATTGTATAATCTCTTAGATTTTATTGGAACCTGGCAACTTTCGTATACCAAACACAAATGCTGGACCACTCAAACGTAATATTCTGTGCAAATATTTAAAAAAAAAAAGAAACGGGACATCATTTAATGTTGATTTTTCTGTATCGGTGTCATCGTCCTATAAAACAGTCGGAAAATACGTTGTTCAGTGGACTGCTCCTGAAATTCACTTTATCCATAAATGGAGTGTCCCATTTGAATTGATGTAAATCATGGGCACATTCGAATTAGTGTTTTATATGTTGGGCAAGGAGGAATCAGCCGGGGAGTTAAAGGGCGGCCGGCTCGTAAGGCTGACATCCTCATCGCTGTCTGCGAGCCAGTTGTGTAGAAAATATGGGAGGCTCAACAGCTCAACCCTATGGGCCTCCACGGTCTGTTGAAGGGATACCTTTACTTATATTGGGCAAAGGCCGTGCCACAGCTGAAGCGGTTAGTCGCTGGGTTCCAACCGCGGCGGCCCGGGTTGGATCCAGGGTCTGGTCAAGTGGGATTTGTGGTGGACATAGTGGCGCTGGGGCGGGTTTTCACCGAGTACTTCGGTTTCCCCTGCCAATCTTCATTCCACCAAATTCTCCATCATCGTTACCCGGGCCAGGTACAATAGGCCAATAATTGGCTGCCGTGCCGAGTGGACCCAGCTGGACTCCACCCCCCGCTAAGCGAATTTAAAGAAAATATATTGGGCAAAGCTGTATTTTACAAGATAGGACATATCCCAAATTTTATGTAACCTTCATAGTTATTTATGACGCTTATTTTATGAAAGCAAAACGATGTGCCGACATAATTACGCAGTGAGGTGGTTCACGGGTTTTAGCGTCTGTCCAATTAAAGAAGCGATGACCAGATCGTGTATCGCCATGGATATAATAATGTAAATCATCTTACTATATTTAGGCTTGAAAACGTATCCGCGAGCCTATGGTATTGTGTAGTGGTCCCTTGTTTTCTTGAAAGATTTCGTCGCAGAAAAGGGGTTTCGTATAACTTTAGTTTCAGTCTTAGAGTTGAAAGTAGTAAACCAAATCCATAAAGCATAGTCTAAGATAATGGCCTCTGAAGAGACCTTCCGCACCATTTATGAAGCGGGATGATTCATTACCGTATTCAGTGGCCCCTATCCTACGCAAGATTAATCCAGTTCATTCGCCCTCATTTCTTTTAGTTCCATTTTAATTCTTTTTACTACCCCCATGTCTCGAAAGTTGCCTCCCCTGGTTCTCAGTCTGTGTTCTGTATGCATTCTCATCTCTACACTCCCCGTCCAACCCCCTTTCATTAAATCACCTTAATAGTATATAAAGGGGGCGCCGGTATAGCAACTGGCTACGGGCTGGACGACCGAGGGGTCGGAGTTCGAGTTACGACGGGACAAGAATTCTTTGCAAGTCCAGACTGGTTCTGGGGCCCGGCGAATTTCCTATTCAATGGTTACCGGGGGGTTAAAGCGGCAGAGGCGTGAAGCTGACGACTCACCTCCAACTAATGCCGAGGTCAAGATAATGTGGATCTACACATCCACTCCTCCATACGCCTTCATGACGTAGTGCGTAATTAAGCGCAAGGACAACTTTACCCTTTTACCTAGTAGTATTTAAAGAGTATCTTACGAAGTATGAAGTCCCTCTTGTGTTACTTTACTACAAGCGTTTGTCTTTCCTGCAAGCGCAGATGGAACTGAAGAAATTACGGGGATTCATTATTATTTAGAACCGTAAATTGCACCTCACCTTGACTGGATACGCTGATGCTATTTTGATGAGCGTCCTGTAGCAGCGAATTAGTAAAGCATATTTGCTGTTTTGTTACGAACTGGCTTCACCGGATTGATATTGTAGCCCTACAGAGAGCAAGGTTTCTCGGACACGTACGTGCCTAATAACTTTCATATTTCCCGATATTTATATCTACCGCGGTTTGGACTTCGGCCAGGCGCATGCATTGTTAAATTATTGAAGCTCTCATAATTTGTGTGTTCGTGTTGTGTGTGTATGACTTACTGTGTTCCCTTAGGCTTGTGTGCTTGCTTAACTTACATACTCATGGAGCTGAGCCCTTCTGGAGGAGCCGCCAATTCTGCAGCTACTCAAGATTTTCACAGCATTTTGTGGAATCCGAAGGTTCATTGCCGTGTTCACAAGAGCCCTCCACTTGTCCCTATCCTGAGCGAGATCAAGCCAATCCATACCGTTCCATCCTAGCTTTCTAAGATCCATTTTAATATTGTCCATCCACTACGCCTTGGCCTTCCCAGTGGTCTCTTTCCTTCTGGGTTTCCCATAAGTATCCTATATGAATTCCTGGTCTCCCTATTCGTGCTATATACCCTGCCCATCTCATCCTCCATGACTACATACTAATTGTAGTACTTGGAAAGAGTAAAAGTTATGAAGCTCCTCATTGTGCAGTTTTCTCCAACCTCCCGTCACTTCATCTCTCTTCGGTCCAAATATTCTCAAACACCCTCAGTCTGTGTTCCTCCCTTAATGTCAGAGACCAGGGCCACACTATAGCTTAAGCGGATAGTCGCTGTCTTCCCACCGCGGTGGCCCGGGTTCGATCCCAGATCTGGTCAGGTGGGATTTGTGGTGGACAATGTGGCGCTGGGCAGGTTTCCTCAGAGTACTGCGGTTTCCCCTGCCAATCTTCATTCCACCAATTGCTCCACAATCACCCTCACCTATCATCTTGGGTTGGTACAATAGGCCAGAAATGGCCGCAGTACAAGGGACTTGGTCCTACCCCACTAGCAATAAAAAATGTCACAGACCAGGTTTCACACCCATACAGAACCACAGACTAAATGTGCGCTAGTTTTTTAACACATCAAGTGACCCAAATCAAAAATTGAACCCCCGTGACTCGCTTCCGTCCATACCAGAAATAAGTGGCTTTCCGTGAACCAGTTAATGGACATAACATAATGATGAAGCCTGTATCGACATGACACGGTCGTGCGCAATCACGTAGTGCTATCTTGCCGTCGTTACTGTGCTAATGCCAAACCAAAACCAAACTCCGTGGCCTGTAGTCCGTAAGCGAACTATAGCGACCGCCGCTTGTCGGCGAAGTCAATGCCAAATTTAACGGATAGAGGGTGTCACGTAGTCAGCGCAACGGATCCCCACGGCCGTTAATCTCCGTTTTCTAGACCGGAACCGCTACTTTCTTGAAATAGTTCCTCAGGTATCCCCCCCGAGGCTGAGTGGACCCTGTTTCAGAGCCACTACGTCTCAGAAAATGTGGTAGCGCCGGAAATTGACCCCGGGATCTCTGGATCTGAAGCCAGAAACTCTGACCACTAGACCACAGAGGCGGCCATTGACTGGTAGTGGCATCCCATGAACCGGAAGTATTGGTTCTAACGCCTGATTCCTTCGCCTGGAGTTCGGTATTGGCCGTGTGTTCAGATTCGTGGTAATATCGGCGTCGTTATGGCCACACTCGTGAGAGTGCAGTTCTTGACTTCAAGATGAGTGTGTCCTCCCATCCCAATTACCTTGAAGTTAACGAATTTGAGTATTCTGTTTATTTCTTGTTTCCCGTTACCCGTGATATCAAGACTGAGAGTGCCTCTTGTCGTGCTAATCTTTCTCTTCTCGCCTCCCTAAAAGAGGATATAGGCCTAAGCGATAGCAGACGTCCAGAATTCTTCGCCCAGTTAAGTTGCTTCGTTGTTAATTATGAGCTGACAGTCTCGTGCTTGACGTGTCGCTGCCCAGTTCAGTAATTAGATTTCTGGGGCCGAGACATCTTGTTAAGTGTTGCAGCTCTAACCGCAAAGATGTAACGCATCGTGTTCCAGTAGAAATACACCGACTTTTCGAAGGAATGAACGGCCTCCATCTTCAGGTACAAAGTGACATGAACACGTTGGAAACGCGGCAGACAAAATGTATTGTTATAATGTTGTAGTATCCTGTTGCGCATCAACTTGCCCTTTTTGAAAACCTTGAAAGTTTTAAACATTAAGAAATCTCTTCTACATCACAGGTGTATGTACGCTACACCTGAAGATGACCAGTGTTGGTGTTGGTCGAAACATGTAGTATGCATACACCAGTGGTGTAGAAGAGATTTTAACATTTGAAACTATTATTAAAGGTTATAAAAATCAGGTTTCATGTGAGACGGCTAGTAAGTAACAGTAATAAATAATGCTATGTTTTTTCGTTATTAGTTCTGTACATTATGCGCTCGAAATTAACGTAGAGTTTGTTGTGTCTGTCCGTCCATCTATCCCTTTCAACACAACCCCCCCCCCTAGGACATATTTGTATCAAAATTGGTGAAGTTATGGCATTGTGGACTGCCCCAGATTCACGCTCCCAAATGTCTTTTAAGTCTTAGTACTAACATGACGGACGAACTTCTGAGTTGGGAGCGACACATATGGTCCTGAAATTATAATTAATAGAACATTGAACAATATGTTAATTTTGATAACGGTTGTGTATTATTAAACTTGTGTTGTCTGTTATACTTTTCCTATGCATAGTTACAGTTATACAAGTACGGCCAGTGCTGTTAGCGAGCACTAAGAACGGATGCAATTGTCATCCATCTCGGAACGTCTTTCTGCGTTGCGTTGCCCTGCCAGTCACTGGCCTTCAGCTGGTTTTGCTTCTGCCGCCGCTTAAAGCAGTTTGTAAATTGATAGACACTTTTACTTTGAAATTTAAATAACCTCAATGGACGTGGCTTTTTCTTATCTGTTTGTTTTGTCGTTGTGTTTGTTTTTGTTGTTTTATATTCGTGCTGGCTCTAATTGGCCCGTGGCTATTGAGTTCAACACGTAAACAAATAGAGTTGTTGAGGAACTGAAGGAACGACATTAGTGTTATACTGTAAGGCTACAGCCCTTGCAAGAAATCTGTGTTTAGCTTTCGGGCTAATACCGAGTATTAATTAAATATTGGAGTTCTGCTTTTGAAATTCATACCGAAATACATCATGCACTTGCTTACCATTTCTGTTTTAAATATCGCGTCTTCCTTAAACATGACGTTTAACCGAATATTTTAGATAAAAGGTAAAGTTAACCGTCTCTGTGGTTGACTGGTCAGAATTCCTGGGTACACATTCAGAGGTCCGGGTTCGATTCTCGGCCTTGTGAGAATAATCGATGAGTTATTTCAAGGAAATAGCGGCTCCGGTCTAGAAAACCGATATTAACTGCCAAGGGGATTCGTTGCGCTCACCACGCGACTCGATCTATCCGCTAAAGTTGGCACTAACGTCGCCGACAAGTGGCGGTCGCTCGGTCGGTATAGTTCTCTTGCGGACTAAAACCACGGAGTTTGTTTAAAAGGTAAAGTTGTCCCTGTCCTCATTTAATTGATTACTACGCCATGAAAGTGTATGGTGCCGTGGATGTATAGCTCCACATTATTTTGATCTCGGCACTAGGTGGACGTGAGTGGTCAGCTTTACTCCCCTACTGCTTTAGCCCCGGGGAAAGAGTCCCCGGTGCCCATTGTATAGGAGGTTTGGTGGGCCCCATAACCGGTCTGGAGGACGTGAAGAGAAAATTCTGGACCATACGGGGACTCGGAACTCCAGCCCGCAGCCAGTCGCTGTCCCGGCTCCTTCAGAAATCAGATGTGCAAAGAACGTGTATTGATACGACTTGCAGGTCTTCGTTTTGCCAAGACGCGCCGACATGGCCTATCCCACGGTGCGTCCACTTAGTGCACTTGTGCGAAGTAACGCATGGAAATACTGTTTTGACCTACGCCCAGAATAGACAAGAATGTTTTACTTACGATTGATAACTTATTTTTGGAAGATAAAGTCCAGATTCCGCGTTTTTTATACTTCTGTTATGGATCGCGCATAAGGTATAAGCGCCTAACCTTGAAGACAAAGGTTTACATACACCGTCGTTACCAGATCATGGCACGTTTTTGACGATGCGACGCCGTCAGCATGGCCGTTATATGCAGATAAAGTATCGAGATTTTGCATTAAATTGTGCTGTCTGTAAGCAGTAGTCTCTAGGGGGCATCTTGTAGATCTCGTTGAAAGCGTGGTATTTTTTCTATAAGGTTGTCTGCCGGATTGTTCTGGCTCTGGATAGGGACAAGTGGAGGGCTCTTGTGAATACGATATTGAACCTTCGGGTTCCATAAAATCTTGGGAATTTCTTGAGTAGCCGCACAACTGGCGGCTTGTGAAGGAGACATGTCCATGGAGTTAGTTAAGGTTCCTTACCAGAGATATGGTGCACGCAAGATGTATCGGATAGTCTATACTGGCTTTTACGAGAGTTTATATATAAATTACAGATATTGTATTAAAACAACAAACCCGGAAAATATTGATTAATTCATTCATTTGTTGTAAGATGAATGTTGGAGTCCGCCTCTGTGGTCTAGTGGTCAGAGTTCCTGGCTACAGATCCAGAGGTCCGGGTTCGATTCCCGGCGCTATCATGATTTTTTCTGAGTAATAGTGGGTCTGGAACGGGGTCCACTCAGCCTCATGATGATAATTGAGGAGCTATTTCAAGGAAATAGCGGCTGCGGTCTAGGAAACCGAAATTAACGGCCGTGGGGATTCGTTCCGCTGACCACGCGACACCCTTTATCCGCAAAAGTTGTCACTACGCCGACAAGCGGCGGTCGCTCGGTCGGTATAGTTCGTGTGCGGACTAAAATCACGGAGTTTAGTTTTTTTAGTTTAGGTTGAATGTTGGGATGATTAATTGCGAAGGGTGTGAAAGGAACTGGTCCATTCGTGTTTTAAAGTGGACCTACCATTCCAGCATTTTCTTGGCGGTACTTAGGAATCAACAGTGGCTGTCGCGATAGAAATTCGGATGTGCACCTCTCACATATGAATGAATGTTAGCATTTCTACCTTGACGTTCGATTTGGGCGAAGTAAATTTATACTTTAGGTTGTTGTAACCAGTAACAGAGGACTTCTTGCGGTGTACAACGCAGCTTGTAGTAGGGCAGTAAAATCAAGTAGGTTTTGGTGGTTGAGACAAAGAAAATGCTACGTTTTGGTGGCTGTTGGGAATGCGGGCCACTCCATCAGCTCGAAGAAGGAAATGTCGAGATGTGCCTTAAGGCGTGTGGATGGTACATGGAACGGACCCGGGATCGTTTCCAGTGACAGGCTTTGTTGTTTCAGACCGGATTCTGCTGCCAGATATCTAGATATATTGACTGTAAAGCAGCAGGTCGCGGTGCAAGGGCCGAGGCCTACCCCTCATACATTCATACATACATTGACTGTAGGAAGGATCTGTCATTGAAGCGTTTCTTATCCTGGTCATTAAAAATGGCAAGACGATGAACACTCAGAGTTCGAGCCCCGGTAGGATCAACAGTTTTCTTTTCACCTTGTCCAGACTGACTGGGGGGGGGGGGCCTACCCAACCTATTCAATGATTACCTTGGGTAAAGTGACCGGGGCGTGAAGCTGACTGTTCACTTCCAGCTATTGGTGAGATCAAGAAAATGTGGATCTATACATCTACTCCCCATACCCCTTCGTGGCATAGTGCTTAATTATTTATGCACGGGGACTTCTTAACCTTTTACATTCACCAACATGGTCATAAGATGGAAACATTAGCGCTATGCTGATCACAGTGGTCACACGGTCTGAGGCACGATCTTTCTTTGCTCGCTCTAAAGCTGGGATCGTGGGTTCCAATCCCCCTCAAGGCGTGGATGCCCGTATGCCTTTATTCTGTTTGTGTTCTGTGTGTTGGTAGCGGCCTTGCGAACCGCTGATCCCCGGTCCAAGGAGTACTACCGTCTGTGAATAGATTCAGGAATTGGAAAAGCGGCAAATGCCCAAGAAAGGGCTGTAGGATCATAGATATTTTGGCGTAGGTCTATTTTGTTATACACGTTTATATTGATATTGGACCAGAGTCCGAAATGAGAAACTATGATTGTGAATTGCCCGCCTTTTATGTAGCCGTAAGGGTCATTATTGGATTCACAAGAGCCTGCCCTTAGTCCCTTCTTGGGGTCATTTCAGTCTAATCCACACTATCGCATCCTGAAGGTGGAACCAGCAGGTTTCTTCGATACATTGATGCATGCCCCCCCCCCAAGTTCCCCCATGGGAACCTCGAATCTCGGTAAGCCTATACTAGTCTTGCTGGTGCTTGACCTGTTGGAATACTCAAAATGTTTTCGATCTAGTAGAGCACCACGTCAAGTGAAACGGCTGAATTTGTTTAATTTAGTTGTACGCGTGATTGAGGATGTTCTGCATTTCTCGAAACGAGTTACCGCAAATTCCCGTTAACGTTTCTGTAGGCATGACTAGCTGTCACTTTGACGTGCGGATGAACTGTTCGGTAGACGTAACTCCCAGAGCCAGGGTAGCTCAGTTATTACGGGCTGCACGACCGGGGCTTTGCGTCTCGAGTCCCGACATTTGCAGAGATTCTTCTGTTCATGACACCAGGCTAGGTCTAGGGCCTACCCAGTTCTGTATTTAATGGGTGCTGGTGACTTATCTTTGGTGGTGTGAGGCGGAGCGTGAAACTATCCGCTCACTTCCATCTAAGCCCTAGATTAAGAATGCGTGGAGCTCTAGCTTACTTCCACATCCCCATTCGCCTTCATGACGTTGCGTCTTGATCGTCTGTGGTGTCCAGCTGGACAACACCCAATGGGTCACTTTCGCTGAGGGTAAAGTCGACTAGAGGTTGAACCTGGTAACTCGCCACAAGCTCCAGAACACCTACGCAGGCTGCATACCTGCAGGCAGTTATGTTGGGCGCGGGTTGTTTGTTATGTTCAGCTTTGTTCAGTAGTTAAAACGCACCCACTCCTCTGCAGTTAAAAGCGAAGAGACGATTTAGCCCGGTGATGCGAATTTGGCTGCGAAGTACGTACATCACGCACTCTACCAGAAATCAATACCGAACACATGGAATCGCTGATTCCCTGGAATAGTTGCCGTTGGTTCTTGGCGTCGTCGTCGTCGTCGTTAATTACAAGAGAAGTCAGTATGCGCGAACACAAACCAAACCCATTCACCTAAATTATGTATGGATATTTACTGAAGGGCAGTGTTCATATAGGATGTGTTTAATTTTTTCTGTATAACTTCGTTTCAAAGTCCCCCCCCCTTTTGCATCGAAAAGTAATCGCGATCGAGAAGCGCACAGACACGCATGTCGACCTTCGACTAAACTGAACTCGTGTCACCACGGTTACTGTGTCTGTAATATTGTTCGACTTTAACCAAAATTGGAATATGCCGACAAGTTTTAGTGAAATTCCTGAACACAAAAATCCGACTGTTTTCGAGTTTCTACTTGTAGCCGTTATCGTTGCTAGACAACGGCTTGGTAAAAATCCCCCAATAGTTGTTAGGAAATGGCGCGGTAAAAACGCTAACCACGGCAACGAATACACACGCAACGGCAGACTTGTTGGATGCGTCATTTTCTGTACAGCCTATGTCTTAGGAGAGTATATGAGTCTGTCGGTGTGCCCCCCTTAAGGTGCTAGGTAACGTTCCCGCCGCAGTGAAGATTTATTGGAGACGTCGTTTTCTGTGCAGTCCGTGTCGTATCAGGGGGAAGTAGGCGATTAGTTCTTCCCAGAACGTGTAAGCTTTGCCGTTGCTGTAGCGTCGAAAATTATTTCAGACGTACAGAAACAGCAGGCCGAAATGTTGCATATGTTTGCTATATAGGCCCATATAATTTCTTGAAAATTGTGTGAATGTGGTGTATAATTTAACCTAAGGACATGCTGATGAATTGGTTGGCCGATGCCCTTTACTTCTGAATAGGAGTACCTGCGAAATCATGCGAAGCGTTAAATATTGAACTATATAATTTTTAACTTTTAGGTGCATGCGATGATTGGCTCTATATATCTGCTGTACGTAAATCTGCTTCTCATTAAACAAAATCCGTGGCCTGTTTCCACTAGCGAACTATAGCGCCAACTTTAGTGGATAGAGGGTGTCGCGTGGTCAGCACAACGAATCGCCACGGCCGTTAATTTCGGTTTTCTAGACCGGAGCCGCTACTTCCTTGAAATAGCTTCTCAATTATCCTCACGAGGCTGAGGAACCCCGTTCCATACCCACTACTTTTCAGAGAATCTGGCAGCGCCGGGAATCGAACCCAGGAACTCTGACCACTATACCACAAGGCGATCATCTGCTTCACATTGGACTCCAAATTTGGAATTTTTTTTTAAATTTTTATGTTCTTACAGTGGTGACCGTGAAGAGTTGTGTACTCCGGGTTATATAGCACCGTGTATCCAAAATTCGGACGAATATATCGTTTCCATCTTCCAAATCGAAGAGTAAGCCAAACGAGAAGCCAGAATGAAACAGGCAATACGTATAGCTTGCTTCCTCCGAAATGTGGGTTGACTTCCACCGAACTAAACTGCGTTTTGACCCGAAGTTTTGCTTTATAGTTTGTGTAGTGCAATATGAAGTTCCTTGGATGGGAAATGAGCCGTCGGGTGTGGTAATTAAAACTCTTTCGTCGTGAATTTCTCAGAGTGACGCCGTATTAGGCTGAACTGCGTTTCAAGTTGTGACTACTTCGTTGTCGTAATGTCTGTGGGATGTACACTCGTAAAGGCTCTATCACAGCCCACTTGGTTGAGTGCGCTAATAGAAAATCATAGTTCATAATGAGTCGATGGTTGTGACAGGTGAAATTCTGAAATAATCGCTGCCCTAGTGGCACTTAAACACACTTTCTCACAGTGCACACGCCTTTTTTTTACGTACTGATGTGCCTTCTGCTGCAAGTAGCAGCGACATCACATGCACCGCAGCCAGGCTGTAATTTTGTTGCCACAGGCTGTACAGTGCGCGCGTTACTCTTACGTACAGTAACCCTGTATTGTGGTAGGTGTGTGATGTCGCTGAAACGTTAAAGAGGTGCACAGCCGATAGGCTGTATGTGACGCATCAGAAGTTAACAGTAAATTATATATGTCCGATGCCCTCATTGCACCAGCTACGAACTAAATATGTTCACAGAATCTTTAAATGAATATTGTTCTCAGGTTTATTCCATCCTGTTTCCGATGGTGTTCATGTCGAGCTTTCAGAGGAGTGTTTCCAGTGGAGCAGGCCTGTTTCCGTTTTCCAGGGTTTTGTTTGCAAATTTCTTTACGCAGTTGACATTGATGCCGATAAGTGTCTTCGCTCGCTCGAACGCTGGGATCGTGTGTTCCAATCCCACTGAAGGTATAGATGTCTTTGTGGGTTTGTTCTGTGGTTGTTTTGTTGTTTGTGTAGCCTTGCGACGGGCTGATCCCCGTCCAAGGAGTGCTACCGACTGTATATAGGACTAACAAACTGAAAAAGCGGCCAAGGTTCGACAAAGGACTGTAGAGCCATAGAGAGATGGCATTGATCATTTATTGCGTATCCAATTCTGTTTTGGAAAGGAGGAGAAGGAAAGAGCTACAGATAGGCCCAGTTTCGCAGTCACGATTTTTGTTTGTGTTTCGTTCAGTATTCACCTTATTGAAAGAAAATATTTCGACTACAATTTGTTAGCCGCAGTTTGTTGTGTAATTGTCATTTGTGAACGTTTTTAAGAAGTTTCATAGTTCATTTTTGAGCGTCATGTGAATTTGGCCGTTAGTAGTGACCGGTGTACACCAACACTCGCCTCTAGGCTCCCAGTTATGAATTGTACTGTAATCATAAATTCGGGGCTGAAGCCGGTGAGCAGGCAGATAGGCTCGAACTACTTACTGTAGGTAATTTTATGTAAATTCTACAAATAACTGAAGAAAGTCGAATGACTAATTGTAAATTTAATTGAGATCTCTTATATTTGAACAGTTTTTGTTGTGGTCGCATATTTAATGAAATTTAAGGAAAATTAATTAATGTATGGCTATTCCGGTGTAGAAAACCGAGATTAACGGCCGTGGGGATCCGTTGCGCTGATAACGCGACACTCTATGCGCAAAAGTTGGCACTAACTTCGCTGAAAGCGGCGGTCGCTCGGTCGGTATAGTTCGCTTGAGGATTACAGACCACGGAGTTTTTGTTTTTATAATGTATGACTATGCATTGTAATGTTTTTGGTATTGGGTCAGCTTTCTTGGCCCGTTATAAAAAACTTAAGTTCTGCAGTAATCTGTGTTGGCTTGAGCCTTTCTAGATCAGTGAGGAATGTTGAAATCCCAAAGCTCGTCCATGTAACGTGTGTTCTAAATTCGGTACCCATAGTACGTCGCCGTCCTACGCTGTGTTCAGAAGATCCGGGGTTCAATTCTTGCTTTCCATCAGTCCCTCGCAGCAATTATCAGTATATCTTAAAAGTTGTGCCACAACCACTGCCTTCCACTTTCTTGCGTTATTGACATCGTCGTTAAATAAACAAACAAATGTCAACTTGAGCAAGTTGCTCTTTTTCGCACTGTTTACATTGTGCCAGTCGATTTAGTGCGATTGTGAATTAGTAATGTACAGGGGTGGCGCAGAATATGTGGGCGGTGAAGTTATCCTGCTTAACATTCCAAATGAGGTGCTTATTCAGGATTCTCCATAAACAAGAAGCATCTTCATTCATTATTGCAGACAGGTGCTGCAAGGAGAGGTTGTTGACTTCAGTTCTTTGAATTCTCTGCAGCTTCCTGTCTTTCAACATGTTTTTCTGTGTGGTCTATCGGCTTGCTACACTGTAAGATGTTTTCAGTCCTAAGCACTGCCGTCTTGTCATCAGGTAAGCGGAGTGCTCGGGGAAATATTTTCGATTCGTAGGCCCGATCTACGAACGGAGGCTGAAATTTTGTTTATTCAAGCAGTTCGCCAACAGAGGCCTAGCCATATAATATATCATGAGGTGTACATCAGCTGTAATGGTAGGAAAGACGTGATTGCACAATTTTTATGGGCAGGTGTCGCGTAAATATGCAGTTACGAAGACCAGAAGGAGATTGAAAGACGGTGTGATAGCTTTCTCTCTCTCCTCTCGCTCCCACTGTGGAGCACAGGGCTGATTTCGTAGTTTCATGATCATTTTACAGACGGTAGGACTCCTTGGACGTGTAATCAGCTCGTTGCAAGGTATGTACCTAAACACAGGACAGCACAAACAAAATAAACCCATACACACACCAAACATCCGTCCCTTATGTGGGATCCGAACCCATGATCCCGGCTTCCGAGCCAGCGAAGACAGTACATACCTTAGACCGCTCGGCTACCGTGACCAGGATGATAGCTTATACGATACGTAAGATATATTAATCCAAGTTTTCCAGATAAGATAAAATGTAAAGTCCCCATGCTTAACCAATTAAGCACTGCACCATGAAGGTGTATAGATCGACATTTTCTTGACCTCGGCACCAATTGGAGGTGAGTGGTCAGCTTCACGCGTTATCCCGTTGTTTCATTGTATTGTGTTGTCTCTTTAAATCCCAACTCGTTTCTGCCCTTCGACTTCATTGTCCGCATGATGTAATTGAATGTAGGCACCTTATTACATAAGTACATAATGAAGATGTACAAATCTTATTTCAGACCTTTTTGATATGGTTAATATGTAAGGAAACAAAATAATTTAAGGCTTCGTAGTTTGATGTACATTGCAGTTAGATTTTACAACAGTAGTCTTGTATCTGTCTATAACTTTGCCTGTGGTTGTCCATGGGTGTGAAACTTGGTCTCTGACATTATGGGAGGAACATAGACTGAGGGTGGTGAGGAGAATATTTGGACCGAAGAGGGATGAAGTGACAGGAGGTTGGAGGAAACTGCATGATGAGAAGCTTCGTAACTTGTACTCTTCTCCAAGTATAATTAGAATGATCAAGTCAGGGAGGATGAGATGGGCAAGTTATGTAGTACGAATGGGGGAGAAGAGGAATGCGTATAGGATATTGGTGGAAACGCCAGAAGGAAAGAGACCACTGGGAAGACCAAGGCGTAGGTGAGTGGACAATATTAAAGTGGATCTTAGGGAGATAGGATTCGATGATATGGATTGGATTGATCTGGCTCAGGATAGGGACCAGTGGATGGCTCTTGTGAACACGGTAATGAACCTTCGGGTTCCATAAAATGCTGGGAAATTCTTGAGTAGCTGCAGAAGGGCTCAGCTCCGTAAGTAAATAAGTAGGTCTTGTATCTGCAGTAAATGAACGCCAGAGCCGGTGTGAAACGAAAAATTGCTCGGAACTGAACTGAGAATACAGAGCTGGGATATCGACTGGCTATGGGCTGGACGACCAAAGGGTCTGAGTTCGAGGCCCTGCAGGGTAAATTTTCTCCTCGTCGTCTAGAAAGGCTCTGATGTCCACCCACCCTCCTATACATTGGGTACCGAGGAAAGGCGGCCGGGACGTGAGGCTGACCACTCACCTCCAGCTAGTTCCGATGTCAAGAAAATGCGGAACTATTCCCCCGTACGCCTTCTTGGCGTAGTGCTTAATTAGTTAAGCACGGCGATAACTGAGAATACACGTGCTTCATTAGATGGCAACTTTGTGTCCATATATGGTACTTCCGTGACATTGTGCCTTTGTCACAGCAGGTCCACGTTAAAGGGAACCACCCGAATCATTTCGAAATCTTACACATTAATAGTACCTACCGAGTAATGAGTATGTTGCATATACATGAAGTGTATGTACAGTGTAATGCGAGTAGTTATGTCGCCTTTAAGTGTCTTGAAAATCACGTGTATTGTCCCTGTGCTTAACTAAATAAGCACTGCGCCATGAAGGCGTATGGGGGAGTGGATGTATGGATCCACATTTTCTTTACGTGAGTGGTCAACCTCAGGCATCGGCCACTTTACCATAGGTACCCATTGTGTGGGATGTTGGGTGGAGCCCAGAGCTGGTCTGGACGACATGGAGAAGAGAAAATTCTTTCCCCACCTGAACTTGAACCCTGAGTCCTTCAACCCATAGCCAATCGCAATACCAACTGAGCTCTCCCGGCTCCCCAAATCGTATATATTGGGCATAGAATGTATTTTCATTTTTCTTCGTGTCTTCGAAGCATTTGCCCTCAAGAAGCAGCAGAAAGTCGTGTAATTCTGGACGTATTGTTCGTTATTGTAGTTGAATTGTGAAAAAAAAAATAGAATATGACTACAGAGTCTAATAACATTTCCCACAAGGCGTATCATTGCCGTGAAATTCCGTTCTTCGGTTCTTGAGCTTGTTGCCAGCATGTTGACAGATGAGCGTCGCGACGTTAATAGGGGCATATTGCAACTTGTTTATAACGCACCTAAAATCTGAACGTATAAAATTAAGTCGATTCCTGATTCACAAATTAATAGGATAAACTCGCTGCTCTATCTTAATCATACAAACAAACAAATAAAAACTCATTGGCTTTAGTCTGCAAGCAAACTATACCGGCCGAGCGACCGCCATTTGTCGGCGAAGTTAATGCCTACTTTAGCGGGTAGAGGGTGTCGCGTCGTCAGCGCAACGAATCCCCACGGCCGTTAATTTCGGTTTTCTAACCCGGAGCTGCTATTTCCTTGAAGTAGCTCCTCAGTTGTCCTCACGAGGCTGAGTGGACCCCATTCCAGACCCACTACTTCCCATAAAATCTGGTAACGCCGGACCGCTGTATCTGTAGCCAGGAACTCTGACCACTAGACCACAGAGGAGGTCCTTGAAGACAGGACAGCTGTTCAATATACACGAGTGATGTGAGGCATGTTTGAAACATAACGTTCAGTTTGCACCAGGAACATCTGATATTGGGGAGCCACATATGGACAGAATTGCACTAACATTTCGAAAGCTAATGTTCGCACTGTGGCATTTTGTTACGTGCCTGATGAAATGAAACCGGCGCAAGAGAAATTGATATTCTGGAAGTTTTGGGAAGTTCAAAGTCGTGTTACGACCAACGGTCAGTTGGCCAGTATTTCCTAGTTTCAAGCACCCATCTTGGGCCCAAGATCAGATTTTTATTTCTGTCAGACATTTAACGGTTTGTTGATGTGGGGCGCCCTCTCTGACGAGAGGACGGGTCTTCTCATTTACAATTTCTGCTGGTGGCTCACGCCAGCGGAGACATTGTCGAGTCCGAGTCCAGCGGGGTTCATGACTATTTTACTGTCTGAAGTTCGCGACTCCTTCCCACCGGGAGGGCCAGGTCCCCGTATATTATATCCCCCCAGGAATGGGGTTCCCTTTTTCCTACTCGTTCTGGGAATACTTTTTCATTCGGCACTTGCCGTATAGAAAACAGTGCCTCCGACGAGTCTTCGTTGCAGCGGGAACGTGTTTACCGATGTTACTACCTAGTAACAATAAGGACTAATGAAGTACGCCATTGAGATGGGCTCAGGTGTCGTTCATGGGATGGAGATCTCATAGGCCTGCTTATATTCATTCATCAGTAATCTGTCAGACGTCAGGTCCACAGTCTCTTCCAAAACAGTTCCTCCACTTAATGCGATCTAGAGCTTTCTCCTTCAAATGAGAATATCCTCTTCTGTCCCAAAGTCATCCAGGATTTTCTTACGTCTTCTTCCTCGTCTTCTGGTCACTTCTATCCGCCCCTCTGTCTTTCCTTCAATAATTTATTTTAGAAGGCAGTTACTGCGTAAGATATGATCAATCCAATTAGCCTTCCGTTTCCTTATTTCGTGTATGATATTCCTCTGCTCACTGACTCTAAAGAACACTTCTTCATTTCTCACATAATCGGTCCAACTGATCTTCTCCATTCTTCTCCAACACCACATTTCGAAACTTTCCAGGTGTTTCTGATCTACTGCCCTAAGTTTCCAAGTTTCAGCCCCATACAAAGCAATGCTCCAAATGTAGCATTTCACTAGTTTCTTTCTCAAATTTAAGTCCAATTTGCTGGTAAAAAGATTCTTCTTCTTGCTAAATGCAGCTTTTGCCATGGCAGTCCTGGGTTTAATTTCACTAGCACACCTTGCATCATCTGTTAACAAGCTACCCAATTATTTAAAACATTTCACATTCTCCAGTTCTACTTATATATATAATAAGGAAAGCAGGCTAAAAATGGGTGCAGTTCACAATAGTTGATGTTAAGTACTGTAATTTCAACATGAATTGGGCCCTTGTGAGAATATATGGGTTTGAAAGTGGAGCACATTTTTCTCACAGAATTCTAACGACATAATCATCTGATACATTGGGTTATATGCTACGTATACTGGATATGTGTTCGAATCGCTTGACATTTTCTGGCCGTTGGCTGGGGAAACGGCCAGGAATGAGACTTCATAGATCTCTGGAGGCAGTTAGCTCTTAACCTTGTGACGGATTAACGTCAAAGGGCATAATTCTACGTCACGGAAATGTTTATGAAGCTTTCCTCCCTTCGATATTACTTCCAAGTCGTGAAGGCCTACACCAGTGCTGTCCAACGTTCTTATGTACTCGGGCACAATTCACTGATGCCTATGGAGGTGCGGGGGCCACCACACACTACTACTACTACTACTACTAATAATAATAATAATAATAAATTTTTTTCAAATTATTTAACACTATGACGTTCAAAAATGTCTCTTGTCCTACAATTTGAATTAATATAAAAAATCGGCTCAATTATATTTGGTTACGGAGGGCGCCAGAAAAATATACCACGGGCGCTGCGTTGGACAGGGCTGGCCTACATAGTGAAAGTTTGGCATTCGAGGCCTAGAGCGTGGCCCCACGTGGGAGACTGAATGGGCCCCCAGAAGCAGTATGTGCTTAATGAAGGCGTATGGGGAGTAGATGTACAGATACACATTTTCTTGACCTCGGCACTAGTTGGCGGTGAGTTGTCAGCTTCACGCCCCGGCCGCTTTACCCCCGGGAAATAGCCTCCGGTACCCATTGTATAGGAGGTTGCACTCAAGAAACGGTGTGGACGACATGGAGAAGTGAAAATTCTTGACCCTACAGGGACTCGAACTCTGACCTCTCGGTCGTCCAGCCCGTAGCGAGTTGCTATACCGAAAAGCAGTCTGGCTGCTTTGGCTGTCGGATTTCGGACACTGCCATTCAGATTATCAGCCATTTTGCTAATTAAAGTTTGCAGCCCCTCCCGATTTACCCAACTGAATCGTTGATGTCTGCGTTCTGTACGAAGAACTGGTCGATTTTTTTAATTGGCGGCGTAGAAATGTATCTTGGGGGCACACCGGTGTGTCTGCTTTCCCTCCCACCAAACCTCTGACGTATACCGCGTGTGCCCCCATGATTTTGTATAAAAAATCACATTTAGGCTAACCCAGTTTCACCTTAGTCGAGTCAGTTAAGGACAAATTTCCCGCCCCTAAACAGTACCAAGGAATAACCGTAAGGTAAGGTAAATTTGTCCCTGTGCTTAACTAATTACTCACTATGCCATGAAGGCGTATGGTGGAGTGGATGTGTAGATCCATGTTTTCTTGATCGCGGCGCTAGTTGGAGGCTGCGTGAACCCCGGAACCGGTCTGGACGACATGCAGAAGAGCATTCTTGCCTCTACCGGAACTCGAACTCTCGCCCACCCGCAGACAGCGCCAGCCCGGCTTCCAAAGTACTCGTATAGCCGTAAGCTATGGTCTCTCCCACCGCCCTCCAAATTTTTCCCCGATGTTACTTTTGTTTGCAGCGTACAGAATTAGTAGATGTCAACATAGATTCGGCCCATCGGTATGCCACATAATATACTTGAACATTTTAATTACAGATGTTCTTTATAACTTTGTCTTTTCAATTCGTCTCTTTAAGTTATGACAATTTGTAATACAAATGCTTAATGTTTAAGGGCTGAATTTAATATGAAATTTTTTAAAACGCTATACAGTATCGCATTAAGTGGAGAAACTGTTTTGGAAGAGACTGTGGACCTGTCGTCAGACAGATTACTGATGATGATGATGACAGTTTCTAGGTATGTAATAGGTGAGTAGCTACATAATTTTAATTAAATGTTTGGGTCTTCTTTTTTGGGGCGGGGGAAATAGGCGTAAGTTTTATGTCGAATTTTGGGACTGATTATCGGTATTTTAATTCATATATTTCTGCTGGAATCTACAGATCTCTATTTGTCGCAGATATTAAGCGCATGTTCCCTGAATATAACAGAACGTCCAAGTATTTTAATGGCAAAGGAAACGCTACTTCTGTGTTAGAAAGGCTATTCTGGCAGAGAATCGGGCGCAGTTTTGTCTCTAAACTGGACGAAGTCATGCAGATACCATGTGGGCAAAATTCCGTTTTTTTAACGTTGAGGAAGGTGGTATATATAGTTACTGCGCAGTGGGGACGAAGAACTGAACTAATTATGATACTCTGCTTGCGTGACACCAGATTTGATACACTTTTTTTTTAACTATATCCAATTGTTCCGGCACGTTGCTTCTTAATTTCAAGAGTCATGACGGGGTTAAGTGTGCCGAGGGCGACACTCTGAAATGTTCACACAGAACTGAATCGACTCTGGAGGGTGGTGCTTATGCCTATAATCCAGTTCTTCTGCACTTTTTTTTCTTATTGGGTGAGAATCTACTTGGTAGTGCGGCCACTCTTTGGCCTATTGTACTAGCCCCGGATGATAGTTGATGATTAATATGGAGCAGTCGGTGGAATGAGAATTAGCAGCAGAAACCCTACCCAAGTGTCACTTTGTCCACCACAAATCCCACATGAGATGGCACGGCCAGTTCTCCCACCCATAGGCCTACTGTGGAAATCTGGGGTAGAGTATGCGATGTTTGCACCAAACATGAGCTGAACCCACAGTGGGGAGATGTGAGTATGCGATGTTTGCACCAAACATGAGCTGAACTCACAGTGGGGAGATGTGAGTATGCGGTGTTTGCACCAAACATGAAATTAATTCGAAGTAGGAAGATCAAACACCTGTATTCCTCTAAGCTACCTGTTCATTTCGATTAATTTTTTTATGTGGATTGGTCCAGCCCTCGCCCAAAGTAATATTGCGAATTTCACTTTGGCCCGTGAAGAGGTTAGAGCTCATCAAATTTTCCTCCTCCCTCAATAATTTCTCGTTCAAACAGTGACCCTTAGACATGTCACACAGATTTCAATCGGCTTGTCCAACTTTTGAAACAGTATTTCATGATGGGCCATTTTGATTTGAAGAGTTTTTCCTCTGGGATATAACTCGTGTAATCCGTCGAGAAGCGTTTCCCAAGAGATAAACTCATAACCACAGGTGTATGAGAATTTCACATCCTAACATTTTGATTTTAATCGTGTTGACAGAAAACGGGGCTCAAATGTTTTAATGGGTTAAATTTTTCGTTTATATCATTTTGGTGAAATTCGACGCGAGAGGTATTTGCATAATGGTAGTCGGCCATTTTGATTTTCAGTTGGTTTATTGACCGATCGCAGACCTTGCTTTACAATAAAACCTTAAATAATGTCACGTGTCCGGGTTCCCGTGACAAATTATTACTGGCTTGCGGCTTTGATGGAGCTGATTTATTGGGCAACTCGTCCACGATTACAAGTCCAGTCACCATAATCGCTCTGACGTAACTTCTTGCAGGCGATGCGGCCTGACTAATCCATCATCTCTGTTCACTCCTCCGACTGGCGCAATCTACCCTCTTAAAGTAGATCTTCGCGTACTGCCGAGAGAACACCTTGTCCCAGGGTTCTCTGTCTTCGATGCAGTGTTGGCTAGCGTAACCGTTGCTGCGGGAACTCAACAGTTCTGTCTCTGTTGCCTAGGCAGTTTCCTAGGTGACTGTCTATGTATTCGTTTCCACTGAAGTATGCGTTATTATTATAGCCGTTGCTTAGCAGTGGACGTCATCCGTATTTTAGGCGCCGCGCCACAATATATTTTCCAGGTATGCCTGTCTCATAAACTGTTTCACAAACTGTTTAGTTTGGTTCTGCTGAAATTCCATTTATGAACGGCTGCAAATAACAGTAATAAGCTGCAAAGAACGTCATTGGGCTCTGTAGTAGCCTACGGCTTCAGTGTTTTGTTTGTTGTTCATGCGTGACATTATATAGGCGTAATTGAAGATTTGTTGACAGTACAGTGTAATTTTTTTGTTTCATACACCTTTCCGCTGCTACTTTAGCAAGCGCAGGAACAAGTCGCCGTGTGTCTGCTGTTCTTATCTTGATGTTGTGCCAAGCAATGTTGACTGAATGACCTTCGTTTGGAGGCCGAGCGGCCACACTAACATTTCATTCATTCGTGTCTGCGCAACTTGTAATCGCTAATTTGCTGCTTGCAGAACTAACAGCCGAATGTACTCGCATTTAGTTGTGTATAAGGCAGGTAAGGGTTCAGGCGCCTCAGACTCTTTTCATAAGATCGTGGCGGCTTCATAGCCCGCTTGTAACTTGAATGTTTATGCGTGTCTCTTGAAGGCCCTATATTCGCTGTCGAATGTTTCTACCGATATACTTCGCCAGATCGAATAGCTCGAAGCCAGGACACCGAACATACTGCCTCAGGATCTCGCAGTTTTTCCCCCAGTGCCTCCATGCAAATCTCGGAGTGCCACAGGTTCCACACTGCCGCGTCCTCCCACGTACAATTCGCAATTCACTATTCCTAGCATTTTACGCTTTCTTTTAAATCGGTTGTTTAACGACAGTGATGGTGTGGGGACTATACAGCTAATCACAGTGGCCGCTCGGTGTAGGACATGAACTGTCTTGGCCCGCTGTGATTGTGGGTTCGAATCTCTATCGAGGCATGAATGTTTCTGTGTGTTCTTTGTGCTGTTCTGTGTGTAGGTAGCGGCCTTGCGACGGTCTGATCCCCCATCGAAGGAGTCCTACCGATTGTATAGATTAAGAAACTGAAAAAGCGGCCAAGGCGCAACAAACGGCTGTAGAGCCACAATAGAATAGACAGGATGATTGGTCGATGTTGGAAAGCTTTTGGAAATGAGAGTTGGGAGCTGTGCACGGGGACCCCCCCCTTAACATATGCCGCTGTATAGGCTAAATCTGAGTTACTGAGAGCATCATTAACCCGTACAAAATAAAAGTTACCAGTAATGCTCGAATAGAAGTAATTACTAAACTGGTGAGAGGTGTTATAATTTGGAAACGAATCGTGACAGGGTATTCATGTCTTCCCATCCGCCAACACTGAGATGTCGTTACCCAGAAGACCACAGTATAAATTAATATTCCTTTTATAAATATACGGGGGCACGCGGTAGTGTAGTTAGTTGAAGCACTATGCTACTTGCCGGAAGGTTGTGGGTTCGAGTACCGATGAGATTAATTTTTTCTCAATTTACCTAGTCCTTCCACCCGCACTATGGCCCTGGGGGTCGACTCAGCCTTTAACAGAAATGGGTACCGGAAAACTTCCTGGGGGGTAAAGGGCGGCCGGCGCATAAGGCTGACAACCTTACCGCCATCTATGAGCCGATTGTCTATAAAATGTGGGAGCCTCGACGTCTCAGCCCTATGGGCCTTCACAGCCTGTTACAGGGATCGCTTTATATTATTATTATTACGTACTCATGCTAAATGTGTATGTCATTTTGTTCTCCAGTAAGGCAGCGTGTCTGTTGCTAGAGAAACCTTACCTGGCCGGATCGTAGTAACATCGGATGTTTTTGCTGTGCAGTGCAAAATTGTAATGTTCGTTTCTTGTGTGAGCATTACAAAACGTGGCTTATAGAGTAACGATACTCTCTGTACTGTAAAGTTGTTCCTGTGCTAAGCTAATTAGCCTAAGCACTACGCCTTGAACGTGTATGGGAGAGTGGATGTATAGATCCACATTTTCTTGACCTTGGCACTAGCTGGAGGTGAGTAGTCAGCTTCACGGCCCGGTCGCTTTATCCCCGGGGAAAGAGCCCACGGTACCCATTTGAGAGGAGTTCGGCTGGTCACCGGAGGCGGTCTGAACGACGTTGGGAAAGGAAAATTCTTGACCCTACCGGGACTCGGTAGTCCCGCCCGTAGCCTGTCGCTATACAGACTCTTCTCTAATGTGAACAACCGTCACATAGACCCAGGTCGCTTCAGCAGTTTACGGTTTGCGACTTAATAAGCACTCTTGGTAGCACAAATTAATGTGTCGCGGGCCTCCGACGGATTTCTTCTTTTTTGGTCGAAATTACGTCCGTCTGCCGACACAACGAACCGAGAGCACTGGAAATGAAGGCACGGTGACGCGTGGCACATGCTGTTGTAAAGATGGAAGTGTTAATGTCTTCCGCTGGGTCAAGTTTATGTCCGCTTCCGTTGTCTTGCTAGAACCTAGAGACAGACTTTCTGGATATCATGGTGTATTTTACTTCGTGCCTTTTTCCCCTTGCCGCTACAGCCCCAATTTGGGCCTTGGCCTACCGCCATGAAACTCTCTTAGACATTCGGTAGGACTCCTTGGGCGGGCGATCAGTTGTCGCAAGGCCTCTACCTGTACACAACCACAAAACTCATACATACACCAAACATCCATGCCATATGTGGGGTTCGAACCCACGATCCCGGCTTCCGAGTGAGCGAAGACAGTGCATGCTCGGCTACTGTGACAGGCAAATTGATCCCTTACAGCACTGAAATTCATCAATTTAATATTTAAAAGTGCAGCCCCTCCCCATTTCTGCATATGATGAATTCTCTTCGGGTCCTTACTCAGACAATGGAGTTGAAATTGCTCGCTTTCAAACCTGAAATTATTCGAAATAGACTTTAGTCCCTACATCACAGGAGACATAGCATCTCGGCTGGAAAGACTGATCGGTTAACGCTATTAAGGAATTGGCACTAACTTCGCCGACAAGCGGTGGTCGCTCGGTCGGTATAGTTCGCTTGTGGACTCAAGCCACGGAGTAAGTTTCTTTTGGGGGGAGAATGCAAAACTAAGTAAATTAATTTGGCTGCCGCGTTGAACGCGAAGACGTTCGATTCTTAATATATCTTGTGTAGTAATCCGTCAAGGTTGTAATTGGGTCGTGACCTCATAAACCATTATGTTACGAAATGTGACGCAGGGCGTCAGACTTGCCGAGTCATGTGCACGGCGTAGTCGATGGACGCGCATTCCGCGCGCAACTGAACATGCCCTCTAATGAACCTTCGGACTCAATAACAGGCGTGTCATTTCTTGACTTACTGAACGACCATCGCCCTCAAAAGGGGTGTTCTGCTTCATGAAATGACATTTTTTGTTTTAGTTTCTTGGGATGGGGTGAGACTGAGTCCACTTGGTACGTCGGTCATTGACTGGCCTATTGTAGCAGCCCCGGACCATGGATTACGATGAATGTGGAGCAGTCGGTGGAATGACAATTGGCAAGGGAAACCGAAGTACTCAGAGAAAACCTACGCCAATGCCACTTTGTCCACCACAAATGCAACATGACCTATGGCACGGCCGCAAATAACATTAAGGAATTCTGCCAGATTATTTCTGGTTGAAATTAATTGTATTCATATTATCTCCTGTAGTATTATGTAACAGGAAGTACTTAGGGAAATGAACTACAGAGGTGAGAGTTCTTATCACGTGTGTTCTCTTTGTTTCAGGTAAGTAGGCACTACGCATTCTTGTGTCATCTGCAGAGGTCGGTAAGTTTATTATTTGCTGTTAAGTAGAATGTGCTTTACGGGAGTCTTTTGCATTAATTACACTTGTTTGAAAGTGAAGGAACTTTGTGTAGATAGTAATAAGAACTCAAATAATACGATACATTCCTGTACTCATAATTAGCTTTTTTTCAACATAGACACATGGTTCTATATGTTGCCAGGTTTTTGTGATTGTTTATGCCATATCCAGCATGTTCTGGGTGCCCAGGATGGGACGAATACGTTAACTTGTACCCGCCAAGTACAGGCGCAGCCGTGCTGAATCGCGATAGGCGACCGTCAAGCCTCTGAAGGTGATACATCGAATGCTTCATACATTGCCAGGGTCGACTCAGCCTCTAACAGAAATGACTACCGGGAATCTTTCTGCGGGTAAATTGCGACCGGCGCATGAGGCTAACAGACTCGCCACCGTCTGTGAGCCGACTGTCTAGAAAATGTGGGAGTCTTGACGTCTCACAACCCTATGGTCCTCCACGGCCTATTACAGGGGTAGCTTTACCTTTACCAGATATCGGCCTTCTGGCCTGTTCCGAACTACTGGTTAGAGGATTATTTGCTGATATGACATGTTGCTGGAGTCCTTTCGCTGCAAGTGTCTGTCGTAATAGACCCGTCTCTAAGCAGTGACTCTGTAAACAATGGCCATTTCTGGGCAGCGGCTCGGTTAATATGTTCCCGCTGCAACGAATACGCATGCAGTAATAGAGTTATTGTTGGAAACGGCGTGTTTTCTATATGGCCCGTGCCGAGATGTTATAAGCAGGGGACAGTTATGTAAGATTTGAGGCTTTCACGGCCGTGACTATGAAGACAGCAGTCTTCTGGGATTTGGCACCGTGTATATGTGGTGTTAACCGACGTTTCGGAGGAACGTATCGCCTCCATCTTCAGGGTGGAAGGAAAAATATAAGAAATCCGCAAGCGAAGAGACCGTGAGAACCGGCAAAAGCCAAGTCCCAGAAGACTGCTTTCTTCAAGGGACAGTTAGTTCAGAGGCGGTTCTATACGGGAGGTGGTGAAGATATAACCTGAGCGCGTGACGGTGAAGAATCTCCACTGTTAGAAGCCGTTGCCAGTGAATGGCTGGTATAGATAGCATTCAAGAAAAGGCTTGGCGGATTCTGTGGTGATTAGACGCTGTAATTACTTGTAGTTCCGAGCCGTGCTTATAAGTGGTCAATAAATCCATTCACCAATCCGAACCCCGTCTATAGCCAGACATACACGTGATAGCTGGTGTCAGAAGTGGCAGTATGGTGGCAAACTGAGCAGAAAACGTGCCCTTCTGTGTGGCCTTAGTACACACGGCAGTTCTGTCACAACCCTTAAGGTGGCCATGGAACATGGCTGTTACTGAATTGCCTTTATGGTAATGCTGGACTTATATATGCGTGGAGGACGTAAAAGGAACGTTATGGCAACATTCTTCTGTGCAGCGGTACTTGTACGTGGGCTAAAGAAAGTTTTGTTAATAAAATAATGTGTTGTGTTAATATGCATACATGATAAGACGTAGTTCGAGATAAAGCGACAGTCGCCATTCGAAATGTAATGGGTGGAGTTGTATTGACAAGGGAGTGCGTTCATTGAAAGAAATTCAGATGAATCTTCCTGGGGGTAAAGGGTGGCCGGCGTGTAAGGCTGACAACCGCACCGCCATCTGTGAGCCGATTTTCTAGAGAAAATGTGGGATCCTCGACTTCTCACAACCTTATAGGCGTCCATGGCCTCTTACAAGCATAGCTTTACCTTTTTATATAGACTGTAGTGAAATGCAAATTTGCAAATAATGCGTTTGCAGAAAATATTAGGGCTTGGAATAGGCGCCACACCTATTTGCTTCAATGTCTGCTATTGAGTAATTTCACGAAGCGCGACCCGCCTTAAGAAACTGACAAGTCTCTCGATTTGTAAAGAAATTGTTTGCAAGAACCCCACAGTGGGTTCTGTTCTGAAACGGCTGAGTCAAGTCCACACGATAACATAATTATTCCAGATCAGTTTTAATGTCATCGCCCCATCTTGATTGTGTCCCACGGGGTTTCCACTCAGTTTTCTTAACTTCCGCTTTTCTGTTACAATTGGGGTCCAGGATTATTTCGCCCGCAAGCAGTTTCACCCTGGATTCTAGACGCATTTCAGAGCCAGTGTCACAGTTACTTTACCGCCCGTCTGTTCGTCTTGGCGACAAGCCCCTTGAGACTCAGGACCACTAATTTTATTTTTCAACTCAACACTTGCCGTTATTGTCCTTATGTAACAATCTCTCTGACAAGAGGATGGTTCTGTCGTTTACAATTGCTGGGCCTCGCCAGCGCAGTCATTCTCAGGTCCGAGTCATAACCAGTTTTTACTGTCTCAGATTTAAGACTCTCCCAACATGGTGAACGAGGTTCCCATGTTTGTATCCCCCCTAACAGGGTTATACCCCCAGGCACTGGGTTCGCGTTTTGTCGCCTCCTACGACTCGCAGGGCTACGGTGGAGGTGTTCGACCCCACCTCCAAACAGGATTCATGCCTCCTCTGGACGCATTTGTATGATGTGGACGATTTTTAAGAAGGTTGAATTACATAGTCTCTTACGTAACATGTAAGTGGTTAACGTTCCCCTTCAGGAAGTCGAATGCGAGATGTCAAGTCCTGCTGAATATTTTTCGTGTTTCGATATTCAAGAATTTTAGTCCAGCTGGCCTGGTTCTGTCGCATCTGGGGCTCATCTTGCCTGTGTTTGTGTTTCTTTCGTCAAACCATGGTTGTCAGGTCCATGCAGTCTTTATTGCCTCTAAAGGTAAAGTTGTCCCTGTACGTAGCGAATTAATCAGTAAGCCATGAAGGCGTATGGGGAGTGGGTGTGTAGACCCAAGTTTTCTTCACCTCGGCACTAGATGGAAGTGAGTGGTCAGCTTCACACCCCGGCCGCTTTACGCCCGTGGAACGATCCCCGGTACCATTCGATACATTGAGTGGACCCCAGAGCCGGTCTGAGCGACGTGTAGACAAGAAACCTCGTGACCCTAACGAGACTCGAACTCAAACC
Source organism: Cryptotermes secundus (assembly GCF_002891405.2). NCBI lineage: Eukaryota > Metazoa > Arthropoda > Insecta > Blattodea > Kalotermitidae > Cryptotermes > Cryptotermes secundus. The sequence continues at coordinate 346,754 of NW_019731580.1, read as the reverse complement.
CCTGGTTCGTCCCGCCCATAGCCAGTCGCTGTCCCGGCTCCTGTTTACTGCCTGTGCTGTCAGAATCTCAAAATTTTTGCCGAACTTGTGTTCGTTATGAAATTAAGACGGTTTTTGTGTAAACCATGGCCCTGTATGCACTTTGCAATATGAAAATGACGCCCGTTCCCAGCTTAATGAAAGTATTTCGCTCTTAACGATGGCCTTCATGTAGCAGCAGGATAGCCCTGACAAACATCGTTGGAAAATGTCACATTATGAGTGACTATAGATGGGGTTTTAGATTGGTGGATAGATATAGTGACCACTTACAGGTCATAACTACATATGACTGTAACATCGCTATTCCCGCACTTCACTAGAACACACAGTCTAGTGTTCTCAGTCTGTTTCGAGACGTTTCCTGGTATCGGCTCTAGCAATGGTTATTCCTATGCCTCAGACTCGTGTCCTCTCTTCACAGACTCCCGTACAGAACTGATTAAGCTCCAGACCTCCCGGTTATATCTCGGCACGGACCAAATAGAAAACAGTTTATCTGTTGTGGGCGTTACCTAGCAACGGGTCTGTACTGCTCAGAGCCTTTGAATAATTTGTACTCAGCTTGTCAAGATACTCGTGCTCGTTAAGGATCACGAAAGTTCGTTTTCGTTCAGACGGATGCGACGCTGTATATTTGGGTAGTTTACAAACGTTCCGAAGGAAAGTGTGTCCATCTTCAAGATCGAGGAGTAACTTAAGCCAGCAGAATATCGCTGTAAGAACCTTGCATGTGCGGTTCATTGCTGAATTCATAAATCGTTAGATGTCCCAGTCCGGTCTCCTGCGCGCAGCCACTTTCCCTTGGGGATTCCATTTATTTTTCACTTTCCCGTGCACATGCGCGCTGGAGCTCCTCGTAATGCACGTGATTCTAGTCCTGAGTTCTGCGAGACGTATTAATGTGAAGCATTTCACACTATTACTGCAATCGGAACCCCGCGGAAATGTCCAGGAGAGCCTTTCAGGGCACATTTTCTCAATTGCGTGGCAACTGTCGAGCAAGTTGGCTTAAGTGGCAGAACTTGTAATATGTATTCTGCAGGACCTCGGTTCGAATTTCGACTGAGCCTCATGCCCTTCAGGTATATCCCGGGGAAAAAGGTAAAGTTGTTCCTGTGCTTAATTAAGCACTACGCCATGACATGGGGGAGTGGATATATACATCACGTATTACTGACCTCGGCACTAGTTGGGAATGGTCACCTTCACTCCCCGGCCTCTTTACCTCCATGGAAGGCGCCCTTGCTACCCATTGGTTATGAGGCTGGTCTGGACGACATGGACAAGAAAAGGATCTTGCCCCTACTGGGATCCCAACTCCGACTCCCTCGGCCGTCCGGCTTGTAGCCAGTTGCTGTACTGACTGCGCTGAAGTACGTGTCAATAGTAGAGCACTCCCGCATCCCCTGCTCTTCCAGTTCGTTCAGTTTCATCCTATCGTTCGAAGCTGTATAGTCAGATTATCTTGGTGTCGAGCCCCGGCTGGGGCTTATATGTCATGTCCATGTGGGGTGCCCTCTCTGACGAGAGGTCGGGTATGTCATTGGTCAGTCATAGTCGATAGTATTAGTCCATTGTCAGTACGTACAGTTATTATGTCATCCCATGTACAATATACACTTGGTCGTCGACTTACGACTGACAGGTCTAAGTCGATCTGGTCGTATGTCGGCCATATATTTATTAGCAGTATTTTTAACCTTTCTAATCTCTTTATAATTTATTTTTAAAAACTTTTACATTTTGTTTTATTTTTCATATTTTTGTGGTCTTAAGTCGACGACCAAGTGTAGCCAAGGTCCCTGTCAGTACAGCAGACTATGCCCTATTTCTAGTAGTATCCGCTACAGTAGCTGTAGGTTTCAGTCACGTGGCTGCTAAATTAGCTGATGATGGAAGTTGTCCCAGTGCTTAATTAAGCACTGTGTGAAGAAGACGTATGGAGGACTGCAAGTATATCCCCACCATTCTTCGCCTCGGGCCTAGATGGAGTTTGAGCTGTCAGATTCGTGCCAGGCCGCTTTGCCGCCTGGGAAATCCCTTTGGACAAGGCTGCTGGGTGGGCCCTAGGTGCCGGTCTCGACACAAAGGAGGAGCAGGAGAGATTTTTGCTCCGGTCGTCCAGCCCGTAACCTGTCGCTATGTTGAATGAGCAACCCCAGGTAAACGAAAAGTTCGTTGCAAATAGGGAACTGGGGCGATGCTGCCAAAGCAATGGCCATATTTTCGTGTCTGCGCCTCTGTAGTTTTCTGTATAACTGCCGCGCCGTGCTCTGCTGCTTTGAAATCTCGACCCCACTGAGGAGGGTTTTCATTCAAAACCCTGTCCCAGGTTAAAAGGGGAGGAGCCAGCCATCATTGTGTGAATGCAAGGGTAGTAAAAAAAACTGATCGTAGCTGTTAGGCAGTAGCAACAGTTCCGAAACCTGGAACTATGAATATGTGTGTACATGTCTGCTTGCTGGTACGGCCGCTGGAAGTACATTTCAGGTTGATTATTGTGGACACTGTAATGAACTTTCAGTTCACGTCTTTCTTTCGGTTAGTCCGATAGACTATTACCTGAAGAAAAGGAGTCGGACCAGGGATTCTTGGGTGTTCATGGATTTCTCCCTTTTTGGTACATTATCTGTAATAAGTGATTCATGAAGCTGAGCCCTTCTTGAGGAACATCCAATTGTGCAGCCACTCAAGAACTTCCCAGCATTTTATGGAACCAGAAGGTTCATTACCGTGTTCACAACAGTCATACATTGATTCCTATCCTGAGCCATATCAATCCAATCCATCCCGTCCTATCTCTCTTAAGATCCATTTTAATATTGTCCCCCCACATACGTCTTGGTCTTCCCAGTGGTCTCCTTCCTTCTGGCTTTCCCGCCAATATCCTATATGCATTCCTTTTCTCCATCCGTTCTACAAGCCCTGCCCATCTCATCCTCCTCGACTTGATCATTCTAATTATTCTTGGAGAAGAGTACCGCCGTTTTAAAATCCGTTCTCCTGTTGGCTTGGTTGCGCAGTGTTTCACAAAACGCTGGTATTTATTGGCTAGCTGAAGGAAAGATTATTCAAGAAATTAGGAAATTTAAGAAAGAACGAAACCCTCTGTGCCGTGGATTGTTCTCCCATTTCTGGGGCGAGACACCGTTCCTCCACTTTGTCAACACTGGGTACAGTTTCGATTGTGGCGACCTGGCAACTAGGGGTGTGACGATGCAGGGCTACCCCTTCAGCTTCTCTGCAGCGCTGTTTGCCTACGTACCGCTGTAAAGTGCCTGCAGAACGCGTCTCTTCTTAAGGTGACGGGCTGTATGCTGGATTGTCGGGTTCTGTTCCCTGCAGGGGCAAGAGGGAGGCTCTTAGGCCTCCTATGTAATTAGTACCGGGGGTAAAGCGGCCGTGGCGTGAAACTGGCCTCGCACGTTCATATAAACCTCTACCCCCCCTCCCGGTATGTTCACGGCGCTGGAACAGCTGCATCTTTTTACCTTACCCTTGATTTTCTCCCCAATCCAATGAACTAGGGTTTCCACGATGTAGGCATATTTGGTATTGAGGTCCACAGTTCGCATTAGTCCACTGTGGGCATGTAATTCGCGGAAGCGTAGTTGGGTGAGGCAAGCTACAAGCCGGAAGGTCGCGGGTTCGATTCACGATGGGGTAGATACTTTTCAATTCACCTAATCCTTCAGCCACACTATTGCCCTTTGGTCGAATTTGTCATAAAAGGTCATCGTAAATGAGATGGGCATTCGGCCATTCGCCCAAGTTGGTAATTGGCGTTAGTTCCCTTATTATGCCCTGGTAGGTCCATTGACTAAGTCCATGAAGCGGGTTCCTTTTTGAGCAACTAATGTTCCGCCACTAGAGAAACCCTCGAACGTATATCATAGCGTCCTGTTGCACCTTTCGCTTAGTGTGCAGTGGTCACAGTCTCACGGCAACGGCATCTTCTATAAAATTTGTTAACTTCAAAGTTTAAAAGCCCATCACTGCATGTTTCGACCAGTGTGGTCATGATGAGGTGTTAAAATATTTTACAAGGAAATTGCCGTTTTCTGTTGTTGCTTATGTTGTTAGATTAGTGAATTGTGTTCTCTCTTTGTTTTTTGTGCTGCGTGTCTTGTTCTCGAAATGAAACACATGCACATCTAGGTGACATATACCGTGTACCAAAATGACTTAAGATGCTGCACAAAGTGGAGACAATAGGGCTTCATTTCCAGTCTCTTTAACAACACCATCCACGCAGTCATAGTGACATCTCCAGTTCACGACTCGCATGGCGCACAGATCACTTCGGACTGCGAACACACTCACTCGTTCCACATTTTCTTCTGACACACGAGGTCGTCCTGCACTTTTCCCTTTATAAAAAGACCCCGTTATCTGAAACTGCTCGTACCAACGCCTGGTGCTGTTGGCAGATCGGGCGATCACTCTGAAAATACCGCCGGGATGTTATGTTTCGTAAACTGCAGCCCACAAAACACTTTCTGCTCCGGAGTCGCCATTTTCTCTGTGTGACGTCGCGGTCAGGGAGAGTGGGATTGCGCATGCGATCACAACTTGAGTACCTGCTGTTTCGTTCCATGTGGGAAACTTCGTGCATTTCCAAAGCCGTTATGGCCGCTTGAAGCCGCTCCAGTCATTTTGGTACACGCGGTGTATTTAACAACATAAGGAGCAACAGATGGCAGCGGGTTCTTCTCCAAAGATTTTAACACTTTCGTCGAAACACGTAATGGTAGACTTTTTAAACTATCAAAGTTAATAACGGTGTTGCACATGAGACTGTAACTAATAGACTCTAATAGAACCTGAAGTTTCATCACCGTGTTCCCAGAATTCGGTCAGTGGCCTCTACCTTAAACCAGTTGAAAATCATTGCACGGCCTTTCATCCTGTTTCTTCCAGATTTGCTGCTACTACTACTACTACTACTACTACTACTACTACTACTATTATTTGTTCCTTGGGCACTACAGCCCCAATTTGGGCCTTGGCCTACCTCCATGAAACTCTCCGTTTCACTTCGGGTGTTTTTTTTATTGCTAGTGGAGTGGGACTAAGTCCCTTGCACTGTGGCCACTTCTGGCCTACTGTACCAGCCCCAAATGATAGGTGAGGGTGATTGTGGGGCAACTGGTGGAATGAAGATGGGCAGGGGAAACCGAAGCCACTTCCACCACAAATCCCACTTGACCAGACCCGAGATCGAACCCGGGCCGCCGCGGTGGGAAGCCAGCAACTAACCGCTTGAGCTGTGGCGCGGCCCTTTCACTTCGTTTTACTAGATCTTAGACATTCGGTATGGCTCCTTGGGCGGGTGATCAGCTCGTCGCAAGGCCTCTACCTGTGCACAAACACAAAATCGCACATACACGTAAACACCAAACATCCATCCATACCCTGAGTGGGATTGGCGAGTGAAGACAGTGCATACATTAGACCGCTCGGCTACCGTGACCGGCCACTGCTGCTACTACTACTACTGCGAATGTCCTCAGGTTTAGACTGCTGATCCTGGGAGGTCGTTTCTCTGAACATTTTCTTCCCGATCTGCTGTGGGTGTAATTTGTAATGCATGCTCCTTGCTCCTTTTATTTGCAGAACAGAAGAGCGTTGCGCTGTTAAGTAACTAGTTACTGCTACCAGAATACTTTCATTCATTAGCTATGCCAGAAACCCGCCGTCTGTATCACAGTTCCCAGCTGCAGCCACCGGTTAACGTTTAGTTTCGCAATGCCGTATGTTTCTAGACGAGTGGTGGATTTTAAAATATGTTTAATGAAATTCAAGTACGGGATAGTTCAGTATAGCGGCTGGACTACAAACTGGTTGACCGAGGAATCGGTGTTCTAACAGACACAGTTTTTCTCCACAGCGTCCAGATGAGATCTGGTGTCTACCCAGCCTCTTCTCTAGTGGATACTGGGACGAGAAAATACGGCCGAAGCGTGATGCTGTTGCCTCGTGCGCCTTCTTGGCGTGGTACTTAGTTACGCGCACGGGACAGCTTTAGGGCGGCCGCACACCAACTGCGCCAAGACAAGCATCAAGACATGAGACAAAAGACGCAGTCTTGCTTCATTCGTGATTCGTCAGTATCATGACTCAGACCGGTGTGCGGCGGTTTTCATAATCTCGTTCGTTTCAGCTGTGCTCCTTTCTCTGTGTCATGTCATAGACAACATGTCTTGACGCATGCCGGTATGCGGCCTAACTTACGCTTCATTAAAGAAAGCCTCCTCGCTTTTCTGTTTAGTAGTATATAAGGGTCTTTATGTCCTACAAACACCCCCTATCCCCGATTATCGGTTCCAGTATTCGGCTAGTACCTTACAAGCAGTGTTTGGTTTATTAATTATTTCAACCGTGAAATTAATTATAATACGCCAAAAAAATTGAGTTTGTACGTCACAGAAAACACAGCATCTCCATTACAAAGGTGTGCCCTTTATTCCCCCACCCCACCAAGAGAAGTTTTCAGCCCGCTACATTGTGTCATGAATGCTTGACAGTCTAGTATTCTAACACTACACCTGGCCCCGTCTGGAGTCGCGTAAAATAGCTTATTGCGTTGTTGCTTCATGAGTAAGCCATGTCCATACCGACAACTTTTCCGCTTTACCGTGACATTCCAGGAAGATAGTACAGCGCCATCCTTGCATAGGTATACACTTTATTATTGTTACATATCGGGGTAGGCGTGACGAATAATTGTGGGTTATAGATTTGATGACTGGATTTACTGGACGACTCTATTACAGTTACAGTTGGTTGTAACAGCTCACACATTAAACTCCTCCTTGATAACAGATCTCTCAGTGTATTTCTTCTGGTTCTCAGACCAGTCTCTAGTCTTCTGCTACTCGGTACGATTCAGTGTCAGACTGAGCCAACTTTATGCGGATCACCGCCTCCAAAGGTTTCACTACTGTCTTTCACGAATTAGTTGCCTCGGAAAACCATGTATTCGTTTCCAAGCAACCGTTGTTACCTAGTGATGACACGTTCGCTGCTATACGTTGTAACGGGAACGTTGCTAAGCAGCGGACGTCTCTGCTGTGCTTCTCTGACTGCACACTTCCGGCTTTCAAGCTTGATGTGACGTCATCATCAGGGGTGTACAGATTCTCTGGAATTCTAGGAGCCTGATGGGAAATTATGGTAAACGTTCCAGCCGCCCCGGAACCTAACTGCGGCCTGAGGCCCTCAGATTGGGGCCACTTAAATTAGTTTTTTTTTATTTAACTCCAATAATTATACAATCTATCCATTAAGTGTGGATAATAAGTACATTTTGTGGTTTACATATAGAAAAGGAAAGAGAACTTGTCGTGGTGAGCATGTTCCAATGAACATGCTCAATACTTATTTTAACTGCTTAGTGATATGCAGTTAAGTGTTGTATTATTCGAATCTGGTGGGTAAATCTGATGGTTTAAATCTGTTTAGCCTCCTGATTTCTCCTTCGTCGTCGAGTAGTTTTTGTGCCAAGTCGTTCGGATGGGCCTGGAGTCTGATTTTATACTTTTTGCTGGTTTTTTTTATTTCCTCTCGTACTGTTGGTACATCTGGGTCCTTGTGTAGTACCGTGTTCGGCACATACCGCGGTGCGTTAACTATTATTCGTAATACTTTGCTTTGAAATCGTTGGAGAATTTCTATGTTTGAGTTACTGGCTGATCCCCATAATGGTATCCCGTACGTCCATATTACTTAAATTAGTACACGATTATTTTAAACTAACTTAACCTAACCCTACCTTGGCTTGACCGTTGTTACATGTATGGAGTAGGGAGTTGGACGATAACAGGCTCCGCTTAACGGGAGGGAACTTGCGCTAACGGCTGAAGACGCTACTTTTGTGATGGAACGGTCAGTTTTTAACGATTCGTGTAAGGGGAAGAAATTTTTGGAATAATTATGCTGAAATTATTAGGCGCCAGCATGAAATATTTAGTCGGCGTGGCATCCCTTATTATTATTATTATTATTATCATAAAATGTAACGATCTTGTGTGTAAGGGGAAGAAATTTTTGGAATAATTATGCTGAAATTATTAGGCGCCAGCATGAAATATTCAGTCGGCGTGGCGCCCCAAATTTGTAGACCAGTCATCTTCATCACAGCTTTCGAAGACTGCAATAGATGGCGCTAGTGCTGCTCTCGCCTATGAAGTTCATGGCTGTAGAGACAGAAGCTGTGCGCATACCTTGCTTGGATGGACCTGTCTGAAGGGTTTGTCCTGCTTTCGCCGTCCGTAGTAGTTCTACAGTTGAAATTCGTCTGAGCGAATAGAATCATTCGTGAACATTGGGATCGCTCTTGTATTTGCCCTGTGAGCTAGGCTTGTTTGTAGTTCTTAGGCAGCCTCCTTTTCCTTAGTTTTAAAACATTAAAGTGGCTTCTGCCACCAACCTTGCTGTCTATATATCCATCCCTAGCAAGTTATGAATTCCTGAACCAATCTTTATGAAACTTCGCATGTATATCACACCGGCTGAGCCTATCTCAACGGCGTACTTCATAAATCCCTCCCATCGTTCTTATATGTGTATCCCCGCGTATCGTTGCTGAGTAGCGGCTCTGTAGAAACATTCCCGTTGCAACGAATACACGCAACAATAGAAGAAATGTTGGAGGCGTCGTTTTCTGTGATGTTCGTGTCGTATCAAAAGATAGTCTGTGTATCCTCTATCACTGTTAGGCAGTGGCTCGGTAAACACGTTGCTGCGGCAACAAAGAATTTTTTGAGGTGTTGTATCAAAGGAAATTAAGCGACGAGTTCTTGTTTTCCTTGGCCTACATCGTCGCTTTACGACCTGAAAAAGCTGCAGCCCTCACTGTTCGCATACATCGCGTAATAGTAGCTGAATATATCGCTCCCCCATTTCACCGGTCTATGCTATGATCCATAGGGTAAAGCGGGCCATTTCCCAGACACCTCTCAAATGCGGATATGAACTTCATGGATCTGAGTCCTTCCTGACAAGCCGCTAGTGGTGAAGCTACTTAAGAATCCCACAACAGTTTATGGAACCCAAATATTCATTTACATGTTCACAAGAGCCTTCCACCAGTCCCTGTCCTGAATTATAAATCCAGTCCATACCATTATTTGTCTTAAGATCCGTCTTAATATTATCCTCCCCCCTACTTCTGCTTTTTCCTGCGGTATTGCTGAATCTACTGTTTAATCATTTTACCGACAGACGGAGTCTATACATGTCCGCCTGTCCCACCCACCAAGAACACGAGGAGAATGTAGTAGCTTCACCCTCGAATACACTGGGGAAAGGGTTTCCAGTGACATAGACGGATGTGAACATGAGGCAGATCTGTGGGACAGTTGTAGGGCCTATAATTGTTTCTTATTTTGAACCATTTAACGGAATGCGACTTACAGATAAGTTTGTTGTAGGATTTGAGGTTCCCACAGCGGAGGTTATGAAGAGCTGTCTGGCAGGATATAACGCCGCGTGGTCCGTTGAAACTGTACCGACTTTTCGGAGGAACCTGTGGTCTGAGGAGAACATTGCTTGTTGCCTGCTTCACGCTGCTTTCTTGCATAGCTTATTCGACCATGAAGATGGAGGTGACACGTTTCTCCGAAACCCCTGTTTACTTTCAACTGGCTACTACGAGTCGAGAATTTAGATTCAGAAATATTGAAAATTTGCGTACTCCAGTAGGGCTCTTTTCTGTTCTTGTTCTTTTTGCACTGTACAGTTTTGTAACCTATTCTTGTTCTTTTTTTCTCCGTACAGTTTTGGAACTTTCTGCTCTTTTTGCTGTATGCAGATTTGGAACCTCCTGTTCTTTTCTCCTCTTTTTCCTGTCTGCAGATTTGGAACCTTCTCTCCTTATTCTTTTTTTCTGTATAGTTTGGGAACTTTTTTCTTCTTCTCTGTACAGCTTTGGAACCTTCTTGTTATTTTTGCTCTCTACAGTTTTTGAATCTCCTTTTTTTGTTCTTTTTTATCTGTACATTTGTGGGGTTTTTTCCTCTCTCTCTCTCTCTCTCTGCAGTTCTTGAACCTTTTCGACTTCGGAAATCTTGCCATAGTGTACGTACGTGTGCGAACCTTTGTGGTTACAGTAGTTCGGTGTTGACTATTCTTGAAGAGAACGGGAGGATGTCAGATCAGACCTCCTGAATTTGAGATACTGACATCGGTGATTGAACCTGAGATGTAGCGCCCTGCAGTGGCGGTTCTGAAGGGTCAGGAGGCAGCAAATAGACCGGACTGTATGGCACTATACATATACCAGACGACATAACTTCTCCGCTCAAGTCTCAAGTTCTTGTCAGGTTACACCGTGCTGATATGGACAATGTTTCTGACGTTTCGAAGATACAAGCTGCCCCCCATTTTTAGGGTTCAGAATGCCTTGAATTAGTTTTAATTTCTCAGAATTTTGGGAACTTCTACCATCGTCCGAAATTCTACAAATTAGAAAACACGTCATTTCGGAAACTGGATAATTTCCGTCGTCAGGTGAGGGAGGGAGGATCCGTTTGAGTTAATTTTGATGCTTATATTTAAAAGAATGCGGGATTTGGTGGCCCAGTCTGCACCTTCAGACTTCGGCAGCGTTGCCCACAGTCACGTGCTCTAACCGCTCTACAACAGTTCACACCTTGAACGCCTAAAATGAGTACACAAATTTTTACGCCTGTTTTCTTCATACTTCACGTTGGTATACCTGTCGCTCCTAATTTGCTGTGTAAGGGCTCTAGTGGTACCTGTATACTCACACAAAAGATGAGGAATTTTATAAGTAGCTGAACGACTGTTAGCTTTTCACGAAGGATTATGCTTTTTGTGGGGGGTTTGTTAAGGGATATATTGTAGACCTAGCGTAGGAATTCGCTTTCATAAATCTTGTCCAGTGTATGTGAGGCTCGCCGGCGTGAAGCCCGTGTTTAGGCGCCTCGGAATCCGCAGAAGGAACACAGCTACCTGCACATCCTTTCCCTCCGTGGACTCCAGTACATGACCTACCACAGTCACCCTTCCTCCACGACCTTGGAGTTCCAAGTTTTTTGCTGGAAACGTTCCTTACTGTTCTCCACGCGGCAGGTCAAAATGCAATTCCCCATCGCGTTTCTGTTTGAAGGCATAGGCCCTGTGGCGTATAATCCTGCGCATGGTTTGTAACAACTTGTGCCGAAGTTCTAATAACAAAATCTCACTGTACTCTATTTAACCTTGAAGATGGACATCGTGTTGCAAGCCGAAACACTATGTTCTGATTATACCCGGTGTTGAGTAGGTTTCGCTCGTAACGCAAGTTCAAAACGTGAACGAGAACTCTGCAAGGCAATTTCCGTGCCCCTCTTCGGCTCCTAAACTAAATGGATTTCGATTAAATTAAGTATTTGTGTCTATGCTGAATTCTAACGGGTTTCATGTCCTTTCGTTATCACTCGTGGAGTTGAGCCCTTCTTGAGAAGCCGCCAGTTGTCCAGTTACTCAAGAACTTCGCAGAATTGTGTGGAACTCGAAGGTTCATTACCGTGTTCACAAGAACTCTCCACTGGTCCGTCCTGAGCCAGACCAATCCATTCCATACCATTCTATTCTCTCTCTCTAAGATCCGTTTTAATATTGTTCATCCACCTACGTCTTGGTCTTCGTAGTGGTCTCTTTCCTTCTGGCTTTCCCACCAATGTCCTATATGCATTCCTTTTCTCCCCCATTCGTACCACATGCCCTGCCCATCTCATCCTCCTTGACTTGATCATTCTAATTATACTTGGAGAATTATACAAGTTATCAAGCTCCTCATTATGTAGTTTTCTCCAACCTCCCATAACTTCTTTGTTCCAAATTTTCTCAACACCCTCAGTCTGTATTCCTCCCTTAATGTCAGAGAGCAAGTTTCACACCCTTACAGAATCACAAGCAAAATTACAGTTTTATATATCCTAAATTTTAATCATTTTGGAGGGTTTTAATGTTGGCCCGCCAAGACACCGATGGATAATCAGAAAATATGTGGTGACACGCATAACGGTAGGCCCAAACAAGTAACATGGCTCCTCTTTATTTATGTTATTACACATTTCTACAACCGGAATGTCTCGGGCGTTGTTGCGACTAGACTTCGGGCCACAGAACTAAGAAATCTGGTTCGATTCCCGGCAGAGGCAAAAGACTCTTTCTTCATGGGGTCCAGCAAGCCTTCTGTACAGTGGGAAAAGGGAGCTGCTTCTGTGATAGTAAGGAGGACAGGGACGTGAAGCTCTCCAAGCAGTCACCTCTGCCTCCATTCTCCCATCCATTTGTGGCGTGACCGTCAATTGAAGAAACTCATGGATAACTTAGCCTTATAAGACGTTATTACTGTTCAGTGTCAGGTGTTGAGTAGGTTTTAGTGGGAAGGCCAGAAGGAACCGACCAATAGAAAAACAGTTGACGTACCGAAAACAATGACATTTGATTAGTTTGCAGTGCTTATAAAAGTGTTGCCTGAATATTTCCTTATATGGCCGAAACATGAAGCATTGTGATAATGCGTGTATATGGCGCTACAGCCTCAATTTGGGCCTTGGGCCTACCTCCATGAAACTCAGTTTCACTTCGGTTTACTAGATATTAGACATTCGGTAGGACTCCTTGGGCGGGTGATCAGCTTGTCGTAAAGCCTCTACTTGTACACAAACACAGAAAAACGCACATATACACAAACACCAAACATGTATGCCCTGAGTGGGATTCGAACCCACGATCCCGGCGTCCGAGCGAAGACGGTGCATGCCTTAGACCGCTCAGCTACCGTGACCGGCATTCTAATATTTTAATAAAATTTTTACGCATAACGACCACTGTGGTTTAAGTATGAATGAGGGCTGTTAATTGTTGCAGTATAGACGGAAACAATGGACAATAAATAACAATTCAATGCAGCAGGATGCCGAAGTATAATATTAGAAAGAATACACGAAAATGTGAAGGTAATATTAAGGTGGGTCATAAAAAAGCCTAATGAGGTGGTTTGGGCAGATCAATCTGAATTGAGACTTTTGTGTAATAAACCTTCGTAAAATGCTGGTAAATTCTTGAGTGGGTGAGCAACTGGTGGCTGCTCGAGAAGAGCTGAACAGTATCAGATGGGGAGCAAATTCTTGGTACTGTCGAATTATATGCAGCTGGAACCCGGGACCGTGCGAGACGGATGTTGGCGGACCGAGGGTCTCCCTGCTGGATATGCAGCACGCGCAGCGCCTGGAGTGTGCAAGTGTGCAAGTGTGCATGCCTTGCATGGGCAGGTACAGGCGGGAGCCATGTTGGTCGGTGGGCGCGGCCAGCTCGAGTATCGACCAGTGGATGCAGCTCGCAGCTGATACCCCGACCAATAGTCGGTTCCGGCTCCCCCCTTCTCTATCGCTGAATGAGTAATTACAGCAACTATCAATCCAATACGGGTCTCAGTAGGGGCGGTCGAGGTTGCTGCCAGTCGCGAATCACAACCCCTCTGAGGCAGGTTAAATTCGCACAGTCGCGTTGGATTCCAAACCTGTTCTCACTTATCGACTGAGCGTGAAATTTATCTTTGTAGCAACACGTAATTGTTCAGGCAACGTGATAACGGGTTGCATTGAAGACCATATTTAGCTTGAGGGGTGGGGGTTTGAACCCAAGTGCTCTCCCACAGACATGTCTGTGTACAGTTATTGAATGCTTGGCACTCCGTGGTTTTCTTCAAATTCACTGTCGAATCAGTGTCCTCCGATGTGATGAAATGTGAAGCCCCTACTAAGCACAATGACTTGAATACATGGGAGAGTGGAGGCAAAGCTCCATCATTTTTTATCTCTGTACCAGATGAAGGTGAGTGGTCGGATTCACGCCCCGGCCGGTTTAGCTCTTGGGAAAGAACCCCCGACACCCATCTGATATGCTGGCAGGGCCCCAGAACCGCTATGACGCTATGGAGAAAGGAAGATCTTGACTCTGCTGGGAATCGAGCCCCGGCCGTCCAGCCCGTAGCTCATCTCGATTCTGGTTCCATTGCTCCAATGTGATAGGTATGAGAATGGGTATTTTTTTTTTCAGAATATTTCAGAAAGTTGAAATGAAATTTTTACGTTTCGATAACTATTATTTCAGTCACAGGTCATGTTAGAAGCCGGTAGGTAAGCCGAAATTAACACGAGTCTTGACGTAACGGCGTGAAGACAACGTCACGTGACAGGGAATGCTTGGGCTCTGTATATGGGGTGCATAGTTGGCCTGTATTTCGTACGCCCGAGCTTTACGGTGTTGTGTAGCCAACCCCATTTGCCATGTTTATTGTATATATAAATGTACGGTATAGAAACATTAAGCTTGTATATTTTAATTAGATCTGTAGTCTATTTCGTGAGCCGGGGTAGCTCGGTCGGTATAGCGACTGCCTACGGGCTGGACGACCGAGGGGTCGGAGTTCAGTCCCAGTACGGTCAAGAATTTTTCCTACCTCCTCACTTCTTCCAGACCGGCTCTGGGGTCCACCCAGCCTCCTATCAAATGGGTACCGGGGGTGAAACGGCTGGGGCGTGAAGCTGACCACCCACCTCTAGCTAGTGCCGAGGTCAAGAAAATGTGGATGTATGCATCCACTCCCCTATACGCCTCCATGGCTTAGTGCTTAATTAGTTAAGCACAGGGACAGCTTTACCTTTTAGTCTTTCATACCATGTACCATGGCTTTGTTTGATGAGTCTTTTTAATGGGGGCTATAAGCTATTTAATGTTGTTAAGTAGGCGTGTGTGTGGGGTTTATAATGGATGCCGTCGGACACGACCTCCACATCATGGATTCACGTAAGGTCGCGTGTGTCACGTAAAGACAGCTGACAGAATCGTGTGATGAGAAGAAACGCTTGAGTCGTGGCTTTCACTGAACTAGGCCCGTTCGTAGAGGAGCAGCTGTGATAGGGGTTGTAGTTGTTTGTGCGTTGCGCCTGCGTCCTTACGTTTAACCAGTTCCCTGGGCTGTTTATAATCTGTTGATCAGCGGAGTAAGACGTTCTGTTCCCTCCATGCGTCTGTCCTCTTTTTCCAAGAAAACGACGCGTGCAATATTTGATGGATAGGTCCACGCCAGATTTAATTTAGCCCCAGTTAACTGGGAAGTACGTTGTGTTCAGAGGTAGTGCACTTTATAAATTCATAATCTCTTCACCACGTCGCCCAGACAACCTCGTGTACAATGCGTACGGGGGGTAAAGCGGCCTAGGCGTGAAGCTCCAGCTGGTGTCGAGGTCAAGAAAATGGATCTGTGCTTCAACTCCCCCCATGCGCCTTCATGGCGTAGTGCTTAATTAAGTACGCGGATTTTGATAATAAATAGGCGGGTCTCCATCTTCCGTCCGTGTTGCCTAAACCCAAATTTATTTTGGAGTTAAAGGCCTGCCATATCTTCGGCCTTCCCGTTCCCAAAATTTGAAATTCCATGCACGTTGTCCTCTCCACATGCCCTGTTGTTGCAAATAGGCCCTCGTATATTTATCCTCCAGAGTGGGCGTATATTTAGCTCTGCTCCTGACCTGAGAATTGTACGAGTAGTTTTGAAATTAATAGTGCTGCAGTGAATTGTACCCTTAGTTGTGTTTCGCGTCCTTGGTGCACTTTCTTGAAAACAGTTTAGGTCGTGTATTTTTTTATTGCTAGTGGGGTGGGACTAAGTCCCTTGTACTGCGGCCACTTCTGGCCTATTGTACCATCCTCAGATGATAGGTGAGGGTGATTGTAGAGCAGATGGTGGAATGAAGATTGGCATGAGAAACCGGAGTATTCAGAGAAATCCTGCCTCAGCGCCACTTTGTCCACCACAAATCCCACTTGACCAGACCCGGGATTGAACCCGGGCCGCCTCGGTGGGAAGCCAGCGACTAACCGCTTGAGCTGTGGCGCGGTCTTAGGACGTGTAACTTCATATATTCTTTCCGAACTTTTCCTTTGTTCGATAATTCATTAATGAAGAAGTTCCAATTCGAACCAGAGACCCCCCCCCCAAAACAAAAGTAGCCCGTACCACTGCCCTACAGCATTCGGCACTTTTGTGGACTCATGCGCTTATCCTCATTGTCTCTAGACGAATGTTTGGATAGTAATAGTGTGGCGTATAGACCCGTTGCTAAGAGGTGGCCTTGTAAACAGCGACGCTTTCTGGTAAATGGCTCTGCGAACACGTTCCCGCTGCAACGAATATGCACGCAACGATAGTGAATGTTGGAAAATGGGTGTTTACAATGTGGTCCGTGCCGAGATGTTACAACCAGGACAGTTGGCGCAGTGAGTTCAGTTGTTAGTAGTATTAGCCAGCGGACAACGGCATGAGCACAGAAACTGAAGAATCTCAAGTTGTTAGAGCTATTACCAAGCAACGACTAGGGAGAAGACTTGGGCGTGTAGTGAACTGTAGATGTGGAAGTCAACGATTGTGTTATAGTGATTTGTAGTTACGACCTGTAAGTGGTAGATAAATCCAGTAATCCAAACCCCCGTCTCTATTCACTCATACTACGTGACAGTACTTTCAAATGGGCCACTACTGCATACATCGGAATATTTATCAGTTAAACATTTCTCACATCATTGGAGCTTTGTAACTTCTGTGGTTGAAAGAGCCTAAGTAGGCCTACTTGAAACCTCTTGTGGGATGGACAGGACCTGTATATGAGTATACTGGAAGGCGGGGGGTGTTGCAAGCCAGCAGGTTTGCCCTTCACGGAATCCTGAGAAATGTCTCATTTGCGAGCATCAGATTGATTTGTTTTGCTTGCGTTACTTTACAACCCAGAAGATTGAGGAGGCGATTGTTGACCCTAAGTTTCCGTTGATTTTTACCAGACTGCACGGCGTTCTATCTGCCACTGGGGACTTCGAATCCGACATAATTATATTGGATCATGCGAGTTGTATTGGCACTCCGTTCGCGGCAGCTGCTCGAGTATACTACAATGGGTTGGTCTTGAGTGGCACGGGCTGCTGTTTGTACTGCGTTCCGGAGCGCGATCGGCAGACTTCGTGTGAAAGCGTAGCGCGTCGTGTTCTGGCGGGATCCAGGTCCAGGGTGCCATTTTGCTGGTGGCGTTCCCAGCCTTCACTAAAATGTTCTGGAAGACTGGCAATTGTTAGGAGAAATATACAAATAGACTGAGGGTGTTTGAGAACAGGATGTTGATGAGAATATTTGGACCAAAGAGGGATGCAGTGACAGGAGGTTTGAGAAAACTGCAGAATGAGGAGCTTCATAACACAGTCTTCGCCGGGTATAATTAGAATTTTCGATTCAAGGATGATGAGATGGGCAGAGCATATAGCACGAATGGAGAAGAGTAATGCATATAGGATATTGGTGGGAAAGCCGGAAGGAAAGAAACCAATACGAAACGTAGGGGGGTGGACAATATCAAAATGGATCTTAGAGAGATAGGATTGGATTGATCTTGCTCAGGATAGGAACCAGTGGAGGGCCCTTTTGAACACGATAATGAACATTCGGGTTCCATAAAATGCTGGGCACTTCTTGTGTAGCTGCACAATTGGCGGCTTCTCAAGAAGGGCTCAGCTCCATGAGCGAGTGAGTGAGTGAGAGGGAATGTAGAAAGAATAGAATCCTGACAAAAGGAAGAACTGTATTTATATGAAGAAGAATGAAAGACCGTGTAACCCTATGTTGTACTCGTATTTTAGTGGTGTAATATCAGTTCAAATTTTTGATCACCTGGTCCCTGACGATGGGCGCAACATATTCCTCTCAGACGTTTATATCTGTTAACACGACTTCACGGTGTCATGCCCCAGAAGACGACCACCGCTATGAACCCCGCCCAGAACTTCATCTTTGCTATATTGTCAGTTGTATTATAATGGAATATTTCCTTTGGCGTTTCCCATTATTTGGACAAGCAGATGGGCATATTCGTTGTTTTCTAACCGTCGATAGCCCTTACATTGTGCTCCAACTCCTTGTTGTCTCCGGCCGCTACTGGTGGCGGCGGCTACAGCTTGCTTTACGCTGCTCCACTTATCACCATTTGCACACCCCTGATCTCTAGTATGTTAGGTTGTAATTTGGGCGCCAGGAAACTGAAAGGGGTGAAGGATTCGGGAGGGGTTGCCGTGATGGGGCCCAGATTTTCATGACCTGAAAATATTTAAAAAATGACTATAAAATCACCGAAAAATCCAGAAAAATTACCTAAAATACGACCCAAAAATGTAATATGCAGAGCCGGGATTTTGAGGACCTGGAAATATTTAAAAAATGACTGAAAAATCCAGAAAAATGACCTAAAGAAGAAAAGAAAGAACACTTCGCTTCCATGTTATTCACATTTCAGAAAACATGTGAAGAAAAATTCTCCAAAATGGTCAAAAATGACAAGAAATACCCTTAAAAGTCCAAAAAGTTACCTATAAAATTTAAATTTCTATAACCAGCAGCTGATATCCGAGATTTATATAAAAATTAGGAGCATCGCATAGGATACAAGGAAGAAAAGATGACATGTCATCAAAACCCGGACTCCACAAGACACTTTATTCCTATTAGGTTGTTGATGCTTGACTTTGAAACACTTGATTACACTTGCTTGTTAAGTTATGTGTCACGCTGTTTTCGTCTGAATATTGAACTGCGTTACTGGTTTTCAGTATTCATTTCGATATTATAAATTCCGCAACTGGTACTTTAATTTTCCGTTTAATCCCACTTTAGGACAAACAGTTGATACTTGGACACTGTAAGCGTGGTAAGTCCACAAATTTTACGTAATTAATTATAAATTTTTGAAGGGATGCAGATTTTGCGTCCGTCTATTTCTTGAGTCTTGCAACAACTGACTTAACAGAATGACCTTTTCTCAACTCTCGGAGACTTCTGGGTCCACAAGTCAACTCCCTAAATTACGAGGATTGGTCACTTTTTTTAAAAATGGGAGTACCTTAATTAACTATTCCCCCAATCCGTTTAAGGATTTCAGTGGATTTAGGCTCCAAAGATTTAGCGTAAATCCTGTCAGTAGCTTGACAAATGTTAAGCTTGGCTTGGGCTGAGAGACCACCCGTCTTTAAGTTACAATGATCAAAACTGTCACATATCGTATTTTCAGAGATCTCCAACAAGCAAAATTTCGTGTAACTTTCTAAAGAAACCAAGCTGCGGGGGGGGGCCTTCCTGTTTCACTTCGCATCTGCGTTGACCAGTCGTTTTTCTTTTGTCCTTTTCATTCGAGAGTTTGAGCTAAAACTCCTTCTTGAGAGCAAGAAATAGCCTGTGTACCCTACGTCCATTTGCTGTGTGTTACAAGTAAACCTAAGCGAACATGGTAATAACATGGATCAAAGCATGCTACTAAATTAAATCAAGCTAAGGTTGGCAGATCGGTTACAGTTTCAAGGGCTGCCTGTGTTTTCGCCTTCGTCAGTCCTGCAGAAAGTGTGATTACGCATCGCGGCCTTTTAAAACGTAATTCTTATCGTTAGAGATATGGACTGGCTTAATCTGGCCGAGGAATAGGGACCAGCGGTTGGTTCTTGTGAACACGGTTTCGTGAAGTGTAAGTAAATTCTGGAGCAGCCGAGCAACTTGCGGGTTCTGGAATAACGGCTCAGCTCCATGGAATTAAGCCTTATCGCTAAGCTAGTGATGTTAGTGATGAGGGCTGACTTTCCGACGAGCTGCACTGACTATGTGCTGCTTCCCTTTGTGTTAGACGAAGACCGACCGAAACGTCGGTGGTCGGTGCTCAAGGAAAATGTCCTGTTACGAGAATATACCCGTAGACGTCGGGACAAATGAATTTATTGGACACCAGTTGAACGATGCTGGTTGCACGAAATATTATACTGAGAGGGGAGGCAGGAATTTAAAGGAAAGGGTTGGAATGCGAGAGCTGTAAATGGAGAAACGGCGAAGAGGAAGGAAGAGATGAGCAGAGAAAGGAAAATTGTGAACTGAAGAAATCGATTTCTGGAGGTTACACGAGAAAGGGGGTCTATACTTGAAAATAGCGGGAACGAGAAATTTACATTTGTATTATTATCTGAGGTGTTAGCTGACCCTTCCAAGGAACATTCAGCTCAGAAAAATGAGAAAGCATATATTCCTTGCTTTACTACCAAAACGTTGGTAGCAATCTGCAATTTTATACGGTGTCATAACCCAGAGGATTGGCAGCAGTCTGGGATCCTGCACGGTGTCATAACCCAGAGGATTGGCAGCAGTCTGGGATCCTGCACGGTGTCATAACCCAGAGGATTGACGACATTCTGTGATCCGGCTCGGTGTCATAACCCAGAGGACTGGCAACAGTCTGCAATCCTCCACGGTGTCATAACCCAGATGATTGGCAACATTCTGTGATCCGGCTCGGTGTCATAACCCAGAGGACTGGCAACAGTCTGCAATCCTCCACGGTGTCATAACCCAGATGATTGGCAACATTCTGTGATCCGGCTCGGTGTCATAACCCAGAGGATTGGCAACAGTCTGCTATCCCGCACGGTGTCTGCATCTTGTGGCCGAAAACAAAATGGCTGATTTCTTAAGTGGCAGTTGCTATATTTTCGGTCGAGTGGCTGGTGGCTTTGTGCTTTGTATTTGGAAGGTTCGGTGTTCAAATGTGCGCTGGAACACCGGTTAACCTGACAGACCTCATTTGGAATTGGAATGGGTGTGGAAGGAACAGACCATGACATGACTGGATGTGTTAGTCTGAGAATGACTGCAGCCCCGAAATCAACTGAAGAAACGCATTTGGGGGCTGACAGATGTCTAGAATGCGGAGCAAGCGTGATATCGATTCGTTGGACGAGTTCGCGTCACGGGTTACAAGTAATCTAATTTAACTTGGCAGTTTATCTAGTAGGCTTAGGTCTGTGTATCGTGGGATTAGCGTTGCAACATAAGATTTGTTTCGGTAACAAATAAAATTGCAAAAACCATATAGAACATGTAGTGCTTTCTACTCACCGAAGTAGTGTGAACTACCAGCAGAATTGTTAAGTAGTCCTAATTAAACGTAGACCCCGTGCCATTACGGCAGATTCGTGAAGAATTGATGAGACTGATGAAAACGAAATAGGCCTATACTGTATTTTCCCCCAATGGTATAGGTTGTCTAGAGGTCCAACCAGCTTCCCATCCAATGGGTGAAGGTAAAGCTGTCCCTGTAACAGGCCTTGGAGGCCCATAGGGTTGTGAGAGGTCGAGGGTCCCACATTATCTAGACAGTAGGCACACAGATGGCAGTGAGGTCAGCGTTACGCGCCGGCAGCCCTATACTCCCAGGAAGATTCGTGGTAGTCATTTCTGTTAGAGGCTGAGTCGACCCCATGGCCATGGTGCGGCTGGAAGGATTAAGAAAATTGAAAATATCCACCTCATCGGGACTCGAACCAGCAACCATTTGCTTGTAGCATAGTGCCTCAACCAACTACGCTGCCTCGTGCCCCCCCCCCATCCATTGGGTACCTGAGGTAAATCGGCCGGGACATGAAACTGACCACTGGCTTCCAGCTAGTGTCGCTCCCCCATACGCCTTCATGACGTAGTGCTTAAGTCATTAAGCACAGGGAAAAGTTCACACTTTGTATAGGTTGTCTGAATTCTTGTTCATACAAAGATCTGTTGTGGGTTAGGCGGTTGCAAGGCAGTCATGCGAGAGAAGGTTTCGAGCCCAAAATCAACCGACCCAATATTGTGTATCCTGTTGCAGGAGGATGGTGGGCCGCCTGGTGCTGGAAACGCTGCCAGCGGTGGCTGACGACCCTGCGGACGTGGCGAGCGTTATGGCCATCATCGAGAAGGTCGCCACAGACTGTGGTGAGTCCTATCATAGTTTTCTCCCTCAATAGACTCCTTTCTTTCTTTCTTTCTTTCTTCCTTCGTTCCTTCCTTCCTTCCTTCTTTAGTCTCCTGTTTGCGGACTTTTCCATTCTTTCCTCGTTTCCTTGTGTTCGTGTCGCTTTTCTTGTGCAACATCCGCTTTTATCTTCTCGTTATTTTCTTACATTCTTTTCCTCTTAGCGTTCCATTCGTCCTTTTCATACTCCACTGTATTCCTCTTCGCCTTCTCATTTCAATTCTTTTATCATTGTTTGCGGGGTTTTCCTCAGGTCTAGAAATCCGAGATTAACGGCCGTGGGGATCCATTGCGCTGACACGCGACACCCTCCGCAAAAGTTGGCACCAAATTCGCCGACAAGCGGCGGTCGCTCGGTCGGTATGGTTCGCTGGGGGCTCAAGCCACGGATTTTTTGTTTTGGGGGGTGTTCCTTTAAAGCACCAGCTCATTTTGAATGACGTTCCGCCTGTTTTTTCTTGTACAATAAAAGGCACCCATAAGAATGGAGAGTTGGTTACATAACTGTTATTCTGCTTAGGAACATCCTTGGAGAAAGTGCCGAAGTGGGCCTATATAAGATTTGAGGTTTTCACAGCGGTGACTATGAAGAATGCCGTCTTCTGGGATGTGGCGCCTTGTAGATATTGTGGAAACCGACATCTCTTATACCCTGAAGATGGAGGCGAAACGTCGGTTAACAAAATATCTGCACGGCGCCACATCCCAGAAGACGGCATTCTTCGCCGTATATTTCAGAGTTCATCTGTTACAGCCGCAGGAACGGTTGGATAAATAAATAGGCCTGTGTCCCCATAGATGATGCCGCGCTAATGTTAATGCCATACATGCCCCTGTGCATAATCAGTCATTTTGTTCAATATGCTTGTTGCTATCGGCAAGTGGAGTTGAGAGCGCTGATCCTTAGTTTGGCTAATTTATCATAACTCTTCACTTTTGCGGTTTCTGTGTGTACGTGTATAATCCCTTTTTTTTTCCTAAAGTGGACGTAAACATTTTCATTAAATCGCGTCCAGAACTCCTTTTTATTGTCCTTATTATTAAAGCGCCCCTCAATAATGCAACAGTATTTTAAAATATAAACGAAATTTAGAATATGTTTCTCACTAAAAGTGTAACTGAAATATTTTATGATGTTAAAATCATAAAATGTCACTAAGACGCCAAAAGTATAACTTACTAAAATGTCTCTAGTTTTCTTCTCTTTACAACATGTTTCGGCCGCACGTGGACCATCATCTGGAATTTCAGGGAGACCACTGCACTGTTCACTTGCCAGTCCTGCTTCCTTGCACGTCGTTGTTTAGTTTTATGTGTCGTATTCCTCTTGTATGTGTGTCACTAGTGTGGTCTTCTGTATACTCTTATTTGATGTCGACGCGATCAGTCGCAGCAGGGACAGGTCTGATCATGTTGTGCAGAATGTGGCCCTGCTCCCCTGCGTATTTCCTTGGTTCTGTTGGACCTGGCAGGCCTTCATGTCTCACTGTTGTCGCTCCGTTGTGTTAGGCCCATGCTTACAGCAGATACTAAAGGTAAAGTTCTCTCTGTGCTTAACTAATTAAGCACCACGCCGTTCTAATTGCGGATTGATTGATATGGTATTTAAATGTGGTGGTCTAGTGGTCAGTGTTCCTGGCTTCAGATCCAGAGGTCCGGGTTCGATTCCCGGCTACCAAATTTTCTGAGTAGCAGTTGGTCTGGAACGGGGTCCACTCAGCCTCATGAGGATAACTGAGGAGCTATTTCAAGGAAATAGCGGTTCCGGTCTAGAAAACCGAAATTAACTGCTGTGGGGATCCGTTGTGCTGACCACGCGACACACACTGTCGGTAAAAGTTGACACTAACTTCGCCGACAAGCGGCGATCGCTCGGTCGGTATAGTTCGCTAGAGGGCTAAACCCACGGAGTTTGTTTGTGTTTGTTTGATTTGAGGTTCTTACAGTGGTGGTTATGAAGAGTTCTATCTTCTGGGGTTACAGTGCCGTGGAGTCCGTTGAAAGTCGACTATCAATGTATCGTAGGGTGTTGTGACACCAGAAGGTAGAACTCTCCATGGTACATAAAGATTGCAGTGCGTTTTATTAACTTTATGATAACCAAGTGCTCTCTATCGCTAATGTCAAAAGCCCGCCATTCGGCACCAGCCTGGGTCAGTTACGCCAACCGGTCTTCGGAGTGGACGCTGAGACGAATTTAAGTAAGTTCTCACTAGTACTCGTATTTTTCAAAAATTTGCTTTCAGAAATCGAGTGCTGGTTATTCTGGTGATGTAGAATTCAGGAAACTTCCAGGAAAGTTGCAGTTAGACTATCTGTGAGGTATCCGCTTCGTCCAAACCTGGTCTGTGGCCCACCCAGCCTTTATCCAGCGGGTACCGGCGGCTGTTTCCCCGGGGGTGCCGAGGTCAAGAAAACGTGGGAAAAGGCTATAAAAAGTGGATCTTTACATCCACTCCCCATACGCCTTCATGGCGTGGGGCTTAATTAGTTAAGCACAGGGAGTACTTTAGACGAATTTACCTTTTACATATGTGTGAAATCTCGCTGACCTCCTCTATGGTCTAGTGGTCAGAGGTCCCGGCTTCTATTCCCGGCGCTACCAGATTTTCTGAGAAGTAGTGGGTCTGCAACTGGGTCCACTGATTCTCGTGAGGATAATTAACGGCCGTAGGGATCCGTTGCTCTGACCATGCGACACCTTCTACCCGCAAAAATTTGGCGCTAACTTCGCCGGCAAGCGGCGGTCGCCCGGTCGGTATACTTCGCTTGCGGACTCAAGCCACGGAGTTTGTGTGTGTGTGTGTGTTAAATCTCAGCGGCTTCGAGGCCGAGTCTCGGGCCCATCCAGCCTCTTCATTGCTTTTGGGATCTGTCCGCGGGGGTAAACCTGTCGGAGAATTGCCCTGGTCACTCACAGCCCCGGGCTTATTGCGTGGCACTATTCCTCCACTCCCCTTATGCGTTTATGGTGTGGTGCTTAAGCGAAGAGACATCTCCACCTTAACCTTGCGGATTCGTAGACTAGTCGTTAAAATTCCGATGTTAATCGTGTTGACGATATGAGCTCTTGACTAGTATTTATACTCAGCGCGTGAGAGTCCCGCACGTGCCCCTTGCAACATTCCAGCACACGTGGTGTGGCACGTGGCACAGCTCGACTTACCAGGAAATGAACCCACGCCCCTTCCCCTCGTATGTCTATATATAACCCCTTGCTTCCATTGAGCAAGCTGTGTATGCACCCGAGTGCACTACCGCCGGCTGCGTCCTTCCGTCTTGTTCCTTCTCTTCGCATCTGCCAGTCGCCTTTGTACGCTAACGCCTCTTCTTACGTAAGGATTCCGTTTCTTGAAAGTCTTTCCGTGTTTCAATTTTCCGTTGGTTTAAAGTCAGTAACAAGACATAAAAAGGTAAAGTTGACCCTGTGCTTAATTAAGCAATACGCCATGAAGGCGTATAGGAGAGTGGATGTATAGGTCCACATTTTCTTGACCTCGGAACTAGTTGGAGGTGAGTGATCAGTTTCACGCCCCTGCCACTTTACCCCGGGGGAAAGATCCCACGGTACTCATTGGATAGGAGGCTGGGTGTACCCCAGAGCCAGCCTGGACTACGTGGAGAAGAGAAAATTCTTGATTCTACCGACACTCGAACTCCGACCCCTCGGTCGTCCAGCCCGTAGCCATTCGCTGTACCGACTGCGCTATCTCCACACAATATCCTATCGAATGGGTACCGGGGGAAACCTGACAGTAAAGCGGTCGGGGCGTGAAGCTGACCACTCGGCTCCAACTAGCGCCGATGTCAAGAAAATGTGGATCTATACATCCGCTCTTCCATACGCCTTCATGGCGTAGTGTTTGACTATTTAAGCTCAAGGACAACTTAATAAGAGATGCGTCTATTGACGGTAGTGGCGGAAACCTGCCGTGCAAATTTATTTAGGACTCTTTAACCCTCTTCCTTTTTCACAGCAGAAAATACGGTAAACTAACGTAAAGGAGGCCCGTGGGATTGTGAGATGTTGAGGTTCCCACACTATCTAGACAGTCGGCTAACAGATGGCGGTAAGGTTATCAGCCTTCCCCCCCCCCCGTACCCCCAGGAATATTCCTGGTACTCATTTCTGTTAGAGGCTGAGTTGACCCTAGGGCCATGGTGCTGCTGGAAGGATTAGATCAATTGAAAAAATCCACCTCATCGGGATTCGATCCCGCAACCTCCCAGCTTGTAGCATAGTGCCTCAACCAACTACGCTGCCGCGTGCCCCCAGAAAATACAGTGCCTTCGCATTTTATAGGAGGGATGCGTTCCTGAAGACCTAGCATAATTCATGACAAAAGTCTCTGGTAGAAGTAAATTTAAATTAAGGGGGATCTTGTGGTTCGCGCGACTTCGCTGGTGAGACCTTAATACAAATGCACTGTATAAAGCAGTGAATGACGAAGCTTTCCGCTGCTTGGTGCCGTTGTTACGTTACAGCCTGCTGAGCGTATTGGTGTGCCTGCTTCTGCACATTTGTATTCGTTTCGTTTGGGTTGGGGGGGGAGCGGCTTCTAAAAATTTGTTTGTACATTTTGCGATTCAGTATTTTGCCTGTGGTTCGGTATGGGTGTGAAAATTGGTCTCTGACTTAAAGGAAGGAACATAGTTTGAGGGTGTTTGAGGACAGGCTGTTGAGGAGAATATTTGGACCGAAGAGAGATGAAGTGACAGGAGGTTGGAGAAAACTGCATAATTAGGAGCTTCATAACTTGTACTGTTCTTCAAGTAAAATTAGAATGATCAGGTCAAGGAGGATTATATGGGCACGGTATGTAGCACGAATGGGTGAGAAGAATACATATATGATATTAATGGGAAAGCCAGAAGGAAAGAGACCACTGAGAAGACCAAAACGTAGATGGTTGGGCAATATGGAAATTGATCTTAGGGAGATAGGAGGGGTTGATATGGACTGGATTGATCTGGCTCAGGATACAGACCAGTAGAGGGCTCTTGTGAACAAGGTAATGAACCATTGGCATCCATAAAATGTTGGAAGTTCTTGAGTAGCTGCACAGTTGGCAGCTACTCAAGAAGGGCTCAGTTCCATGAAGTTAGTTATTTTGCAGATCAGCACAATCGACAGTTACGCATTTTTGGTGGATCGGGCTCATATCATGTGATTGCTAAATTAAAAGAATTAGCCGGGATAGAGCAGACGGTATAGCGACTGGCTACGGGCTGGACGTGAGGAGCCGGGATAGCGCAGTCAGTATAGCGACTGGCTACGGGCTGGACGTGAGGACCCGGGATAGAGCAGACGGTATAGCGACTGGCTACGGGCTGGACGACCGAGGGGTCGGAGATACGACACCGGTAGGGTCAAGAATTTTCTCCACGTCGTCCAGACCTGCTCTTGTGTCCACCCAGACTCCTATCGAATGGGTACCGGGGGCTCTTTCCCCCGGGGTAAAGCTGACCACTCATCAAACTAGCTGCAATCTCATGAAAATATGGATCTATGCATCCAGTCCCCCAATATTCTATCATTGAATATTGCTTAATTAGTTAAGCACAGTGAAGACGTTACGTAAAAGAATTATAACTTAATGAGCTACTGAATTATCAGGTGCTTCAGATGTTCCTGTAGGTGCAGACAAAACCCGCATCTCCGGTACCTGCCGTATCCCGGTCTGCACCAACCGCTTACGAACCCCGTATAAGGGAACAGGGAACAGTTGAAGGAGAGTCGTCATTGTCAGTGCTTTACTGTCTGATGTTCTGAGGTAGGCTTGGTTTGTTTCTGTTGGAGCAGCACTCGTAGGCTTCATTCGTATCTCCATGGTTTTACATCCCTTTCGACCTTGGCCGATTTTTCAGTTTCTTAATTCTATATACAGTCGGTAAGACTCCTTGGACGGGGGATCAGTCTGGCGCAAGGCCTCTACCTACACACGGAACAACACAAACAATAGACATCCATGCTTCGAATGGGACTCGAATCCACGATCCCAGTGTTCAAGCGGGCGAAGACGGTTCGTGGCTCAGACCACCGCGCGGCCACCGCCATCTGCTCCGTTCATTTTACGTTAATAAAACAATTTGCACTAGACTCGGTTCCCAAGCGGGCGTTTGTTGAAGATAAAGGTGAAAGCTGTGCGCATGTTTAGAAATCTCATCACGGCATGTTGGAGAACACCTTAAAGTTCCCCGCCCTCTTAACGTCTGCTGAATTGCTGCTGGTCCTCGCCAGCACGGTGATTCTTGGTTCCGAGCCCACGGGATTGAGGCCACATTTCGCTGTCTGACCACTCTCTAACTTAGGCGGTTGGAAACAGCTGCCGCTGCCCATCGCGAAAGTCTTGAGACCCGTAGCCGATATGGACAGGTGACAAGTGAAGCCCCTCCTACGGGAAATTGAACGTCGTTTGTCCACACTGATTTCACCCAGCTCGTGGACGTGAAGTTTCGTCACAGTTGGTCATTGGACCACGTCCTCTAGGTCGCCAAAGTGATCTCTTACAAGAAGGTTTCTCCCCGTACATCTGTTAAGTCGAGGTATTTATTTAATCAAACCGATCACAGTGGCCGCGCGCTCTAAGGCGGTGGTTCTGAACTTTCATGAGACCGCGGCTCGGTAATTTTTTCTTTTAAAGAGACGAGGGCCCCGTATAGGCTAATTGATGCCCGGGCCGGGGCTGGGGCTGTGGTCCGGCGGTTGAGAAACACGAAACACTGGTCCAGGGCATGAATCGCCTTCACCCGCTCGAACCTGGGTTCGTTGGTTCGAATCCTGCTCGAGGCATGGATGTTTGTGTTTAGTCTGTGTTGGAAGTTCCTGTGCTTAAGTAATTAAATGCGCTCTGAAGGCGTATGGGGGAGTGGATGTACAGATCCACATTTTCTTGACCTCGGCACTATTCGAGGTTAGTTGTCAGCTTTACTCCCGGAGAAAGATCCCCCGGTACACATTCTATAGGAAGTTGGGTGGACTCCAGAGCCGGGGTGGATGATATGGAGAAGTGAGAATTCTTGACCCTACTAGGGCTCGAACTCTGACCTCTCTGTTGTCCAGCCCGTAGCCAGTCGCTATACCGGACTGCGCTATCCTGGGTGCACTGTTAAGTCGCAGTATCTGTTTAATCAAATGCAGAGATAAACTTGACTTAATGTTGCGAGTGTGGAGAGTACTACCGTATTGTTGATTTGCTTTGTTTAACAGTAGAATTATGCGTCTCTGCAGTGCTGTCAGTGATACGCTTCGATACGCAGTAAGTCTCAATGGGCATGGAGTCTCATATGCGTAGAAATTGGCAGAACGCATTTGAGAACTGTTTCCCCCAACCAAAAGTAACTCCATGGAGCTCGGTTCTTCTCGAGAATCCAGAAGTTGCACAGCCACTCAGTCATTTCCTAACATTGTGCGCGACCCGAAGATTCAATACCGTGTTCACAAGAGCACGCGAATGGTTTATATCCTGAGCCAGATCAATCCAGTCCCCTTACCACCCAGTCCTATCTAAGATCCATTTTAATAGTATCCTCTCACGTCTAGGTCTTTCTAGTTGAACTGTTATGTATAGAAGGTCTAATTCTAAGATCATATTTAATCATTTTTCTCAAGTGACATTTGTTTCCCAGTGCGAAGTAAATAGCTTGTGCGATTGTACGATTTCTTTCTGGAAGAGGCTTTAATCCACCCCACCTTGGTAGTGGACAAGGCATTGGGATCCAAACTGTGAAACTTGCAGCTGTAAGGGAAGGCGGCTGCAGATGGTGCAACCCTCTTACAGTACCGGGGTTGCAGACAGCTGCAAGGGATGCTACCGAATCTCCCGGAACTTCGCAAGGTAGCAGACACCCTGTTCACAAGCGGGACAGGCTGTACCGTGCGTGTGATGAGAGCGCGAGAGAATATGGCCGCTGCTGTGTTAGTAATTGCCTGTGCGCAAATCGCAGTGCCATTTGCTGCTGACACAAACCAGACTTAGTGATAAAGTAACCCCTTCATAATGAGGAGGCCCTGGTTTCGAGCCTGGGCATGTAAAACGCTCACGTCCTTCCTGACTACTTTGAGTTGCTCCAGAAAATACCGGAATATGCTTCAAAATAAGTTGCTGCTTGTTCTTTTCGGGTATTTTCCCAATTCGTAAATCTCATTCGGCGCTCTAAACCTGTGCTTAGCTAATTAGGCACTACACCATGAAGGCGTAGGGGAGTAGATGTATAGCTCCACATTTTCTTGACCTCGGCACTCGGAGGTGAGTGGACAGGGTTACGCCCCGGTCGCTTTACCCCCGAGGAAAGAGCCCCCGGTACCAATTGGATAGAGAAGTTGGGTGGGTCCCAAAGCCTGTATGGACGGCGTGGAAAAGAGAAATTGTTTGACCCTCTCGGGTCTCGCTATACCTACTGCGCTATCCCGGCTGTAAACCTGGGTCCTCTGTATTTGAAGTAAGTGTCGTTGAATTAACCATGAAGGATTCACTGTTGGTGCAACCTCCTGCCATATTTACCGAAAACTGTCATAAAATGTGACCTTTTGAGGTTAGGCTGTATTAAGGAAGTGTCCGGTGTAAGCCATGACCTGATGACAAGCCCCGGAACAATACATGCCCTAAATCCTTGCCTTTTTGATTGGCCATTATATCCCCACCTCATTTGACTCTGTACGCATGCAGTTGATACAGCTTCGTTAAATAGTGATAACCTTGGGACGCACAAAACAGACGAAATTGGTTTAAATATTATTTTCATGCCGAAGTAGGGGCAGTGGACAGTGCGTCGGTGTGTTTATTTTGATATTCCCCCCACCCATCCAAGATTTGCTACCAATTTCGATTCTTCGCTGTCGTCTGCAGGTTCGAGAGATGGCTCGAAAAGTGCGTCGATCCATTGTGGAATAAAACAGTCCCGTAAGAGGATATTACTGAACCATAGAAAAACAAAAATAAACTCGGTGGCTTTAGTCCGCAAGGGAACTATACCGACCGAGCGACCGCCGTTTGTCGGCGAGGGATACAGGGTAGTCCGTGGTCAGAGCAGCTGATCCCAACAGCCGTTAATCTCTGTTTTCTAGACCGGAGCCGCTATTTCCTTGAAATAACTCCACAGTTATCCTGACGAGGCTGCGTGGAACCCGTTCCAGACCCAATACTTATCAGAAAAGCTTGTAGCGCCGGGAGTCGAACCCGGGACCTCTGGATCTGTAGCCAGGAACTGTGACCACTAGACCACAGAGGCGGTCCTTAGAAATGTAGCATTAATTTTCAGGCACGTGCTTCCTCGGTGCGGAGTTCACCTCCAGCGTGTCTTGGAGTGTCTAATAGACTTGTTCCTCTCGGTCTGCGGTCCATTAGCTGTTTCGAAATGCTTTCAGGCTTCATTCTTTGAACATAATTAAGTGGTTTCGTTCTGACTTTTGCTATTTAAATTGCTTAAATTTCGTGATTTCGTTCTGTCGCCACAAGGAACGTGGGTAACACCACGCGTCTGCGCATTGGGCCATCGTCAGGCGTTTGAGCCAAAACTTGTGTAAGGCGCGCCCACATTTTTATTCTTGTGACGGAATAAAATGATTATATTTCTTATTCAGTACTATTATATTATTATTATTATTATTTATTAATTACAAATAGGAATTTGCCCGGTGGGAATGGGACTGCAGTAAGACACAATACACAAATAACACACCACACGCAAAACTACAGCAAATGCAATTATAAATATAATTAAGTAAATTAATATTAATAAAAATGAGGATGCTATACACTAAACCTTTCTTCGCTCGCTCGGAAGCCGGGATCGTGGGTTCGAATCCCACTCAGGGCATGGATGTTTGTGTGCGTTTTTCTGTGTTTGTGTACAGGTAGAGCTGATCACTCGCCCAAGGAGTCCTACCGTATGTGTAAGATCTAGTAAACCGAAGTGAAACGGAGAGTTTCATGGAGGTAGGCCTAGGCCCAAATTGGGGGCTGTAGCGCCAATGAGCATGCTGTACACTAAACAGTAACAGCAATGAAGTAGGTAATGTCATGAACTGATGCGGTCGCATTTCATCATGGCTACAGTTACGTACCCTTCACTTCACTGCATATTTTTGATGTTTTCCCCCACACCCTCGCTTTCCTAACCCCTTTCCTAAAATTGCTTGGTTTACAGGAGAGTCCCACAGATGCTGTTACATTTACTCACTGGTTAATTCTGTGTATGAAAGTAATTACTAAATTTGAGGATAGAGGCGCGGGTTTTAAATGTTAAAAGCTAGTGCTTAGATATACTTGGGAAAAATAACCTTGTAGACCTGGGTTCGATAATCCAGGTGCTATAGTATTTTCGGCTCTATTTTGTTATACTGAGATCGCACACCGGCAACATTTTTTTTAGAAGTGCCACCGATTTGACCTAGTAGAATTTGACGCCGTGCATACCTGTATTATAAAAAGATAAAGTTGTCCCTCTGCTTAACTAATTAAGCACTACGCCATAAAGGCGTATGGGGGAGTTTTCTTGACCTCGGCACTAGTTTAAGGTGAGTGGTCAGCATCACGCCCCGGCCGCTTTACCCCCGATATCCATTGGATATGAATGTGATTATGCTAACGCGGTTCGTTGGCAAGCTGTTCCTATCCATTCTCGCCACCAGAAATACGAGACTTGTTCAGTCTCCGCATAACTTCCCATTGTAA
Source organism: Cryptotermes secundus (assembly GCF_002891405.2). Lineage (NCBI taxonomy): Eukaryota > Metazoa > Arthropoda > Insecta > Blattodea > Kalotermitidae > Cryptotermes > Cryptotermes secundus. The sequence goes on along the minus strand of NW_019731580.1, from coordinate 314,158 downwards.
AGCGTATAGGCCTGTGCTTACAGTAATGGCGGTTGCATGGTGCTGGTGTAGTGTGCCTCACACCTCACAGTTGCATGCATCCGCCATTTTGTTATTGATGACAGTGGGGGAAAGTCTCCAGTGGGGCGAGTTTCCCTGAAAATCTATTGCAGTATGTCTGCTTGAACCCGACAGACAGATGTGCGCTGCTGATATTTAGGCGTGTTTCAGTAGCTGAATCCTGCAGGCTCTTGCCTACATACAACCCCCCTTTTTTACAGTAATCCGAAGAAGACGGCGGTCTTCCGTAACGTTATCTCTTCCCCTGTCCAGTCACAATGGCCGCGTGGTCTAAAGCATGAACTGTCTTCGCTCACTTTAACGTTGGGATCGTGGATTCGAATCCCACTGAAGGCGTTGATGTCTGTATTGTGTACGTTTATTGTGTTCTGTATGTAGGTAGCGGCTTTGCCACGAATTGATTTCCCATCCAAAGTGTCCTATGGACTGTGTAAAGGATCAAGAAACTGAAAAGCAGCCAAGGCCCCAAAAAAGGGGCCGTAGAGCCATAAAAATTATCTGTCACCCATCATCAGGGTAGTTTTTAGCCAATTGACACGGCTGATAGCCGTATTAAATTGAGTCGCCGTGGAAACTTCAGCTCTTTGTCTGAAACAGAAACCGTTAATAATGTTTGCCGACCTTTTTTGGAATATGAATACAAATAAAGGCCATTACCTAAGACAGCATCTTCGGCGTTGAAATATTAATACAAATCTTTTTATTGGCTTTCACATTACAATCCGCTTATGCAGCCAACAAGTCCTGTCCTTGTACACCGCAATAGCCACGAATGTGCACTTTTGTTGTGAATTTATAGACGAAACTTGCAGGTTCATGAATTCACTTACGGCCCCCCAAACTTTGTATATACAGAACAGTGGTCCATCCCTTAACTGCAAGCCCTCCAGAGGCAATTCTGCATTCTGCCATTATTGGTTTGTTATGAGACGATGTTAAGATGAGGGAAGGTCGGACTTGGTGGGAACAGCTTCCCCCCTCTTCTTACTGGTCAAAACGTTTACCTGGTTTTCTGGTTGGGCCTGTTAGAAATACGCTTTGTGAATGACATTTTGTTAGAAGAACTTTCGGCTGTTTTCAGAGGAGTGGAAAGGTGGGCCATTTTTGAGTTTATAATCTTGGTTATAGTTGATTTCAAAATGGCGTGCGTTTGGAAGTCTGTTAGCCGTGTTAGATGTTCGGGTGCTGTTGCCGAGATTACTGAACGAATGTCGATCAAATTTGGTTTATTCTGGTCCGTCACACTAGCAGTATTATAAAGGTTAATTAACACCGTCCAGTGTGACTGTTAAAACAGTGGTTTCTAATTGTATTGATATCCTTCTGAAGATGGTCTCAGACCTAAACATGTCAAGGATAAAAAATTAAAAAAGAAAAAGCATTTTAACAGTCACATTAACTTGTATAAAACTGATACTGACAGCTGTCTAGCTGATTTCGTTCTTGTTCGTATCAGCTGAATGAGGGAAACGGCACTTATCTTGCAGCTGAAGTGGAACTTGTACATTTTCACAAAAATGGTTAATTGCGTAAAAGTAAAATGTATTGGTCTCGTTACGATACGGTTTAATAGAATTACAAGGAAAAACGATTTTTGATTCTTACGTATAAGACGTAGGTGGGTGGACAATATTAAAATGGATCTTAGATAGGGTGGGATGGTATGGATTGGATTGATCTGACTCAGGATAGGGACCGATGGAGGGCTCTTGTGATCACGGTAATGAACCTTCGCGTTCCATAAAATGCTGGGCAGTTTTTGACTAGCTGCAGAATTGACGGCTTCTCAAGAGGGGCTCAGCTCCATGAGTGAATGAATATTAGTTCACTGATAACTAGACATTGTGGCCAACTTGTATTTATTCCGTGTGTCAGGAGTTTCTTTTCTGATTAATTCAGTGTGAACTTTACATAGGACTACGTAAATAATAGTCAAGGATGCTGAAGTACATATATGTATTGCCAGCTGTAATTCACGTTTTCTGTGTTTTGCTGTTAATATATATGCGTTAACTTCGTGCCGTGCCTGTTGCTTCTTGTATCAGAAGTGCTCCGTTAGTCCTAGACTAGGATCCTCGCCTCCTGCCAACACCGAGTCGAAGGAATGCGATATTTCTGTTGTCTGGGGGGAGAGAAGGGATGGGGCTTCCTGTTTTCTGCTTCGGGCAGGAAGGTAATGGCGTCTAGTCTGCTGTTAACAACATATGTGCCGGAAGTAGGTCCTATAGCCTGGAAGGGTGTATAGGCATGTGCGTGGTCGCTAGGTATTCCTTAGACACCAAGCTATGTAGACACTCCGCCCCACGCCTTTACCATTAGAAGTTCTTTTCGTTAACGGGGTGGAAATTAAACGCATTTGTGTGGAGCTTTGTGTTGATTTTCCGGTTAAGGATTTGCAATATTCTGTATATCATGCACAGAGCGCATTGGGCGTGATTTCCTATCCTTTGAGCCCTGTAGATGTGGGCATAATGGTGTCTCTGGATTTGCTTCTGGCGTCTGTTTGGCCATGTCCCGGTCGTTTGTATGCCTGCTTCGAAATGAGATTTTGTTTAGCGTTTATTTTTCACGTTTCAGCATAATTGTAACCTTGGCCGCCTCTGTTGCAGAGGCTGTAACTCCTTGGGAAGGCAACATCGACTTTCATATGGGAGGTCATGTCACATAAGTTTGTTTTTTTTTTCGATTACAGAGAATATGGAGGAGGAATTGCTTTGGTTTTTGTGTAGAGTGCATGAAAGTAATGTATAATTGGGAAACATCCGCACTTTTCATTTTCGTAAATGCTTGACAGGTTTCAAAACGAGCTAATCACCCACAGATGTGCACAATATAAATCTGAGGCATGTAACTTTAATTTCAAATATTTTTCGGTACTTAATAGCTCTTTTGTCCTCTGGTTGCGGGTGGACGAGACGATCACCAAATAGCTGGCAATTATTGAATGAGTCGTCGCTGACAGCCGATAAGGGGTGGTCCTTTAGAGTGTTGATTGGGCTGACGGCTGTTGTGGTGCAAAATGTGGAACAGGACAGGGACTCGATATTTCGCGAGCTGTTGGCGCGGTAACGAACCTTCTGGCCCATAAAATATGGGCTATTTCTTGGCCAGGTTGCCGGCTGTTTGTGTAGGAGTTAGAATCTATTGATGCGTTACGATAAAACTAAATAATTAGTAATTCTGATTAATAACCGGTAATTATAGAATTTCAGGTTTATTCACATATACTGTGACCCATAAATTTATATTTCACTTCTAGGCGGTTTGTTGCTGTTTCTTTTGTTGAGCGTGTGTTACTGCTGTCTCATGTCATAGTTGTTTCCACTTACTTACACATGTGGCAGCTCTTGTGTACGAAACTGTGCCATCTGCAGGATGTACATGTAACTCAATTTACAGTTTAGCGGAAAAAGAACGAGATAAAGGTGTGGAAGTAATAAAGGAAAGTAAGAAAAGGGCTGATTAATGGCGAAACGAGGATTCCATCGTTTCATCTCCATTATCAGTGGCCTTTTCCGCCTGTGTTTAAGAGAAATAAGGGATAGTAAGGTATAATTTGCGTTGCTAACTCAGTTGGCTTACCTTTACACCCCTAAATTTTAAGTAAATAATTGAGATACGAGTCGCAAAGAATGTGTAGTGTGGAGTACACTTTCCACTCCGTGTAGTATTGCGTAACCTGTGGTAAACATGAGATGTTGTTCATGGCGAAAGCGAAAGCGTAATCCCATAACACAGAACACACAAGGGTCAAAGAACACATTTCTTGCACAATCCACCCCCTCGCTCCTGACCTGACAGCGCGATATTGGTAATCGATAGGGGAAACTGCGAGCTAGCGGGGTGGCGGTGCCCTGCAACAGCGGACGGGCTTCAAGGAAGGAAGTTACTGGATTCCAACAAAGATTGTGTTATTCCATAGTAAGGCTACCTTGAGTAAATACAGAGGTCGGAATGGGTTGTGAGAACTTGTTGGGATACAGCTCCATAATCGGGGGGAGGTTCGGATTTCGAATTTTGTTGCAGATGCTACATATCGTCATTGAAGAGCTCTCGCAGTTCACCTCATTCACTCCAGACGTTGTTGATAACTTTCAGTTTGTCCTTATTCTGTCCAATTCGTTATTCGCGTTTGTCTTGCTCCATTCGGCATGTTATAAACCGCGAAGTAGACTAAAAGTCGACCGTCAACCTCATGGTCTGTCTGGTGATAAAAATTAAAGACCACCCCTAGGAACTTAAGTCCTTCGCTTTATATGGATAATATTTCATAGCATGTTACTACAAGGCACGCGGTAGCGTAGTTGGTTATGGCAATGTGCTACAAGCCGGAAGGTCGCGGGTTCGATTACTCGTGGGGTCATTGGAAGTTTCATTTGACCTAATCCTTCCAGCCGCACTATGGCCCTCGGATCGACTCAGTCTCTAACAGAAATGAGTTCCAAGGCGGCCGGCACGTAAGGCTGACAACTTTACCGCCCTCTGTGAGTCGATTGTCTAGAAAAAATGTGGGAGCCCCTACGTCTCATATCCCTATGGGCCTCCACTGCCTGTTACCTTTTTAATTGCGTTCCATTACCGACATCTTCAAGATGTAAAGTGTGTTGGTAGGAAGTAGCGAGTTGCACTACAAAATGCAAATTTTTCGTGGCATAATACTCTGTAAAAAAGTTGGAGCCAAATTCAATGATTTTAAGGTAAAAGTTGCCCCTGTATATAACTAATTAGGCACTACGCCATGAAGGAGTATGGGGGCAGTAGATGTATAGATAGACTCACGTTTTTGTGACCTCATCACTTGAGATGAGTGGTCAGCTTAACTTCCCGGCTGCTTTTCCCCCGGTAGCGATTGGATATAAGGCTGGTTAGGGTACTGAAAAATAAATTAGGTACCTAAGTCCCTTGTACCGCGGCCACTTCTGGCCTGTTTTACTAGCCCCAGATGATAGATGAGGGTGATTGTGGAGCAATTGGTGGAATGAATATTGGCAGGGGAAACCGAAGTACTCGGAGAAAATCTGCCCCAGCGCCACTTTGTCCACCACAAATCCAACTTGACCAGACTCGGGATCGAACCCGGCCCGCCGCGCTGGAATTAGGTACCTTAGTGTTGCAGGTGCGGCCCGGGTGGCGGAAACAGTATGTGCATACAGAATTCTGCGACCGGTTGTGATAGAGATTTTGTGGGAGGATAATACAGTAAGGCTTCACAAATTTGGAGTGAGCCTTTGTTCAAATTGGTGAAAGCCGGACTATATAAGTGGTACTGAAAATATGTTCAGGGAAGTTATAAAATGGACTTCAAGTATCATTTTTAAGCACTCCAACTTTATTTTGAAACGTAGATTTCATATCATAGAATAAATTTACTTACTTAATCCGTTCCCCTTATACCTTGCGGTGTCGAGGTTGGGGGTTTTTTTTTTCATTTTGATCATTTTACAGACGGTAGAACTCCTTGGACGAGTGATCAGCTCGTCGCAAGGCCTCTACCCAAACACGGGACAACAGAATAAAGACATACACAAACCAAACATCCATTTCTTGTGTAGGATTCGATCCCACGATCCCGGCTTCAGAGCGAGCGAAGACAGTACATGCCTTAGACCGCTCAGGTACCGTGAACGGCTAGAATAAATTTACGTGTCATAAAATGTGAAAATGTAAGTTTTGACATCGGTCCTAAAAACATTTTATTACATCTTGCTGATCGCTATAATGTAGTAGTATGATAATGTATAATCAAGGTAGTATCGCCGTTATCCGAATTATCGCGAATTCCGAATTAGTGAGGTTTCGCTGTATTAAAGTACATGTTTGAGAAATATTCCGTGCCGATGTAGCTGGAGGTATCGGTGTGCAGTGGCTGGCCCCGATGCTGTTATACTACAAGATATGGACGTATCGCGGTAGCTGGAGGTATCGGTGTGCAGTGGCTGGCCCCGATGCTGTTATACTACAAGATATGTACGTATCGCGGTAGCTGGAGGTATCGGTGTGCAGTGGCTGGCCCCGATGCTGTTATACTACAAGATATGTACGTATCGCGGTAGCTGGAGGTATCGGTGTGCAGTGGCTGGCCCCGATGCTGTTATACTACAAGATATGTACGTATCGCGGTAGCTGGAGGTATCGGTGTGCAGTGGCTGGCCCCGATGCTGTTATACTACAAGATATGTACGTATCGCGGTAGCTGGAGGTATCGGTGTGCAGTGGCTGGCCCCGATGCTGTTATACTACAAGATATGTACGTATCGCGGTAGCTGGAGGTATCGGTGTGCAGTGGCTGGCCCCGATGCTGTTATACTACAAGATATGTACGTATCGCGGTAGCTGGAGGTATCGGTGTGCAGTGGCTGGCCCCGATGCTGTTATACTACAAGATATGTACGTATCGCGGTAGCTGGAGGTATCGGTGTGCAGTGGCTGGCCCCGATGCTGTTATACTACAAGATATGTACGTATCGCGGTAACTGGAGGTATCGGTGTGCAGTGGCTGGCCCCGATGCTGTTATACTACAAGATATGTACGTATCGCGGTAACTGGAGGTATCGGTGTGCAGTGGCTGGCGCCGATGCTGTTACACTACAAGATATGGACGTGTCGGGATAGCTGAGGCTTATGTCAAATGGCGGGCCTTGGTGTGGTTCTCCGTGCCCTACTACGTATGGTGGATCGGTTCGTTGGGATGCTGAGTATTGATCCAGGCGGGCTGGCTGCTCAATGAACATGCCCCGCCTGCCCGCCCGCCAGCAGTTCGTTGTACGTACACTACACTTCACAGCACATCCCTAGTGTACGCGCGGCTTTGCCACATGTAGGCAACCATTCAGTGACATCCAGCGGAATAAAAGAAGTAATAAGGACGGTAGTTGTAGTTTTGCCGGTCACGGTAGCCGAGCGGTCTAAGGCATGTACTGTCTTCGCTCGCTTGGAAACCGGAATCGTGGGTTCGAATCCCACCCAGGGCATGGATGTTTAGTTTGTGTGTGCGCGTTTTTCTGTGTTTGTGTACAGGTAGAGGCCTTGCGACGAGCTGATCATCCGCCCAAGGAGTCCTACCGAATGTGTAAGATCTAGAAAACCCAAAGTGAACGCAGAAGTTCATGAAGGTAGGCGTGGGTCCACTGGGGCTGTAGTTCCGCAACCGAAGATAACTCCAGTGGTCAGTTACTGGATGCGAAGTAGATGACTGGGATTCGATTCCCGCCACGGAGAGGTGGATTTTTTTTCCCCCGTGCCACCATTCCCAAGCTTGACTTTAACGTTAGGTTAAGTTGCCACTGCTGATTCCGAGACCTTGTAGGCCCTCTACTTTAAACGGTACCTCCACGTCCGCAGTAAGCCTTCGTGTTGTACTTATGCACGAGGACAACTTTGTCTTTGTAGAAACAAAATCAGTATGTATCGTTATGTTGTGTGATCACAGAGATAGACATTTTTCCTTTATCACCATGACCGTACTGTCTAGGAGCCCCCTATTCTAATGCGGTAGTGATTTCCAGGGGTTTCCGGTGTTTAAAGCAGATTGAGCGTGATGGTTAAGTGCGCATTACCTTTATGGGTACTGATCTCTGGGGCGGTACAGTGGCGGGTCCTGGTGATCCATAGTGCCAGCCCTTTGCCTTTCCGCCTTTTACACATCGTGTGTCAAGTCACAATTCAGATGGAACTGATGATGTTGGCATGCACTTCCAACATGTTATCTTCTTTCCTTATATAATTTTCTCTAACATTAAACTCCAGAAAGATCATTATGAATCAGTAATAGACCTATTTGCATAGTGGTCGTTTCAGACTTCAAGACATGCATACCATTGACAATGATACTATTGAGTACCTGCTGTCACTTCTAATGATTTTGATGATGATGATGAATTACATTTGGAATTGCTAAGTTTCTGAACTTTGTGCTTCCTCTAATGTTCTAAGTTAACGCAACACTTTTGGAAACTTTGTCTGTTTCCATCCTCAGGTGAAAGTGAGGATGCACCTACGCAGTTGGGTCCATTAGTAGAGAGATCCTCAGTCATTGTAGGTTCACATTGAGAGCAGCTGAGTCTGATGCGCCCAGCTGAGTAGGCGTCTCCTCATTCTTTCACCTGAGGATGGAAACAGATCCAGTTTCCATTGTCTTCTTTTAGACCAGTGGTTCTCAACCTTTATGAGACTGCGGCCCTGTAAGTTCTTTTTTTATAAGACGAGGGCCCAGTCCCAACAAATTTACTCGTAAATACCTCTCCAGTTTTGTTAAAGTTCATGCATTAAGCTAACGTAATATTAGTAATTAATTATAGCATAATCATAAAGCGTATAGTACACTCATGTATACGGTGTGGCATGTTCACAAACATAAAATTACATTTAAATTAGTTATCAATCACTGGACTAATGAAATCTTGTAGCATTTTGTAGTTTCCTCAGATCAACATCATTAAATTAATTTGTGCTAATTTTCATTGACATATCCCATGCTGATCACCAAAAACTTATGTTATTGAGCGTAAAATTGACTATTGTATTATTAAATTGATTTTAATGATGTTGGTTCGAAAAAAAACGGCAATGAGAAAAATATTTATGCAATGTAACTCACCATAGAAGTCAGCTGAGTAGGGGAAGAAGCAGAAGGATGTCAACTTGCCG